>NW_028270140.1:16600065-16742565 GCF_037043375.1 Chiloscyllium plagiosum
TCACTAAAAATTCAGTAAGAGTCTAATTATGACAACATAATCATTGTCAATTGTTCTAGAAACTCATCTAATTCACTAATGTCCTTTAGGAAAGAAATCTGCTGTCCTTACCTGTTCTGGCCTACATGTGATTCCAGATCCACAGCTTAACTCTCCAGGGCTGACCCAGCCAGTCATGCCCACATCCTGTGAACGAATAAAAAAGAAAAATACATTGGAAAATTTGAGGGGGATCACTTTGTTCAGCTAGAACATGCTACCGTAAGAAATGGTTGAAGAGAACAGCATTTAAGGAGGAGAAATAGAGAATCATGCATTTTGTGTGTCATTTTGTTTGGTATTGGGAACAGATGCTGGGGCTGAATTTAGTCCTGAGGGTAAAGGTCATGGCAGATGGATACCATTTAAGTCCTCATCGAGATCTGCATCGCCGAAAAAGGCCCTTCAACCCATCTGCACCTATTCTGCTGTTAAGTGCCCAGGTGCACTCAATCTCTTGGTTGCCAACTAATAAAGGAATATAAGCAGGGCGGGTCATCAGATCCTGTGTTTGAGGCAGGACAGGAGGCAGCAAAGTGAATGTTAGCCCACATATTATCAGCTCCTGCTGCCATATTTCAAAGGCAACCAGCCCTGCACTGACTATAGTATGAACAGAGAACAATTTCCTGTTGCTACTACTCCTCCCCCTCATTGGAAACTCACACCTGTTGGACTATAACCTGGTGTTGTGTGATCTGTGTTGTGTGCACACCAACCAAGGAGCTCAGCAACAAAGGCAGTGCTTCCAGATCAATGAATCCTCCTGTAGGTTCTCCGTCTGGGCCCTAACCTCAGGAAAAGAGATCATCGATATAAGGGCTAGGAGCATGAGGTAAAATATTGTCAAGCATTGTTATGAAATTGAAATATTAATATCCAGAAAATTAACTAAAAGTTTGTTTCAATGCTTTGGACTACTGTTTGTGAGGAAGCATTTAAAATCGACGAAAGGAAAGGGACAGACTAAAAGCACCACGACATTCCAGGAACCAGCAGAAAAATATGGTGAACAAATGTCCATGAGTTTTGAAAGCAAGACGTTTATTCCATTTACTAAAGGAATATAGGAAATTCAGCAAAGATGGCCATTTGGCTTAATGAGTCTCCTTTGCATTTAGCTCCCTACTCAAATCCCATGTCCTTGTTCTTTCCTAATATCCTTATACAGATACATTTTTTCCTTTTCCACGACATCTCCAATACTGTAAATGTTTATGGGGTGGAGAAAAGATGATTTTTTTTGTGCAGCTTCTCACTCATTGGCACAGAGATTTGATGAAAACCTATTTGTACACATGGCCAGACATTCCGCTGAAATTATGGTTGGTTGAGACAATGAGGGCAATCTTATGCTCTTCTCTAAAGCCCTTCTGTGCTCCATTAATTCTTTGTGTAAAACTATTTCTTCTAACATCACCTTTCCATTCTTCTGCCTAAAATGTCAATCTTACTATTGAGTCCTTTTACTCATTTTTTAACCTATATACCCCAGCAAGATAATATATCATTAGTGAGTAGACACAGATGTTCCCAATATCACTGGTGACAATATTACAAGTGACAATAATTTGTTTCAATATGACAGGAACATATCAAAAAGCATAATGATTCCATCTCTCCTTGTGGGTGACATTGGCCACACTTCAGAGCCCTGGAGTGACAAAGATATACACGCTCTTTCGAAGATGTATGTGCAAAGGCACTTCAGTGACATCTCATCCAAATCTTCTTAACGACAACTAGAAAGGTTTTCTGAGACAAGTCATAAGTCATAAGTCATAGAGATGTACAGCATGGAAACAGACCGTTTCATGCCAACCCGTCCATGCCAACCAGATATCCCAACCCAATCTAGTCCCACCTGCCAGCACTCGGCCCATATCCCTCCAAACCCTTCCTATCCATATATCCATCCAAATGTCTCTTAAATGTTGCAATTGTACCAGCTTCCACCACACCCTCTGGCAGCTCATTCCATACACGTACCACCCTCTCCGTGAAAAAGTTGCCCTTAGGTCTCTTTTATATCTTTCCCCTCTCACCCTAAACATTTGCCCTCTAGTTCTGGACTCCCTGACCCCAGGGAAAAGACTGTCTATTTATCCTATCCATGCCCCTCATAATTTTGTAAACCTCTATAAGGTCACCCCTCAGCCTCCGACACTCCAGGGCAAACATCCCCAGCCTGTTCAGCCTCTCCCTGTAGCTCAGATCCTCCAACCCTGGCAACATCCTTGTAAATCCTTTCTGAACCCTTTCAAGTTTCACAAAATCTTTCCGATAGGAAGGAGACCAGAATTGCATGCAATATTCCAACAGTGGCCTAACCAATGTCCTGTACAGCCGCAACATGACCTCCCAACTCCTGTACTCAATACTCTGACCAATAAAGGGAAGCATACCAAAGTCTGGAGAGTATTCTAAGTGTGTGTTGTTTCCTTTAAATTTATAAAAAAACAATATTTCTCTCAGTATGCTGGCAGTTGCACTATGATGTGTGATATTTTGCTGATCAGAGATTTATAGTTGGGTACTTGAAAACTGAACTCCTTGCTAAGAAAACTATATCAACATCTAAAGCCAGTTACAAGGTACATGCAAAATTCCAAGATGTTTCCTCCATCTTTTTGTTCAGTATTTGCAGAAGATAACATGATTGGGTAGTGCTTTATGAATTTCCATAGCAACTGCTGTACATTACAGCAATATATTCATCGGATACTCCAAGGGCTATAGGCCCTGACAGCATTCTGGCAACAGAAGAGTCATAGTGTCATTGAGATGTACAGCATGGAAACAGACCCTTCGGTCCAATCCGTCCATGCCAACCAGATATCCCAACCCAATCTAGTCCCACCTGCCAGCACTCGGCCCATATCCCTCCAAACCCTTCCTATTCATATACCCATCCAAATGCCTCTTAAATGTTGCAATTGTACCAGCCTCCACCATTTCCTCTGGCAGCTCTTTCCATTCACGCAGGAAAGGTTGCCCCTGAGGATTTTTTATACCTTTCCCCTCTCACCCTAAACCTATGCCCTCTAGTTCTGGACTCCCCCACCCCAGGGAAAAGACCTTGTCTATTTATCCTATCCATGCCTCTCATGATTTTATAAACCTCTATAAGGTCACCCTCCAGGCTCCGACGCTCCAGGGAAAACAGCCTCTCCCAATAGCTCAAACTCTCCAACCCTGGCAACATGCTTGTAAACTTTTCTGAACTTTTCCAAGTTTCACAACATCCTTCCTATAGGAAGGAGACCAGAATGACTTGATCTCTAGAACCCGATGCTTCCCTTGCCAAGCTGTTGCAGTACAACTATAACAATAGTCTCCCTGACAATGTGGAAAATTGCCCAGGTATAGCCAATACACAAAAAGAACAATGGCCAATCTCACTGACCCATCAGATCGCTCACAATTATCAGGCGAAAGTGGGTACTGCAGATGCTGGAGATTAGAGTCAAGATTAGAGTGGTGCTGGAAAAGTCTTTGAAACATTGATTTTCCTGCTCCTCGGATGCTGCCCGACCTGCTGTGCTTTTCCAGCACCACTCTAATCTCGCTCTCAATTATCAGCCAAGTGATGGAAGGTGTCATCAATGGTGATATGATCAGATTTGCATATGGCAACTCACTATTGAGAGCACAGTAACAATGCACAATAATCCACAGCCAATTAGCAGTTTACAACTGTGGTAATTCTCTTACCCAAACAAAATATCTTCACATGCACAAACAACACATAGTTTTAACCAAGTTTGACTCCAGCAATTTCCCAGTCACTGATGAACCTCATTAATTTGACATAATTAAGGCACTCAACACAGGAAGCGTGGGACAGAAATATGAGGGGGAGATTTTTGTCTTGTTCCCAAGCTAAAAAAGTCATTTTGCAGATTGGCCACATATTGTCAAAACTATGAATCTTTACTTACATTCATGAAAATTAGATGCTTTCATGTCATGCCTGGCCAGTCCAGAACCTACCTTTACCTGCAGGTAAGATGCTGGAAATCTACTCTGGGGTCTTAATAGAGCAAACATCAATAAAATTAGCTGCAAACAGATACATTAAGTGGAGTAGTCTGCTGTGAGAGAGGACTCAGTCAAAGGAAAATAGATTTTTCAAAGTGTAATAGATTGGTCAGACCGTCTCTTGGTAATGACGTAGCAATGAAACACAGCATTTCTGCGCACACATTCATTGAGCCACCAGCAGTGGCATTGGCATTAAACACAGCTATTGGTAAATACTTGGAAAGAATTGTACTCTACAGTGAAAGTGCAATGGTTTTTACCAGTTGAGAATAAGCACAGCATAATCAACTTGACACCCTCTTTGTGCGCTGCATTATTTTTATGATTTGAAAGGCACTACATAATTGCAAGTTTTAATAGTAGGAGTGCAATTTTGTGAACTCCCCCCTTTGGCTTGGAGTCTCTGCGTTTCTGTTGATTGTACCACTTACTGTTGAGATGTGGCTGGGGGTTTATCTGACAGGTGCTCAATAAAATCATAATTTCGGAAAATTATTTTAAAAGTGCTAAAAATGGTCACATGTACCAATTTACCCAGAGACTCCACCAATCTTTTGTCCATGCTACATAGGGAAATAGGGAGGATATCCAGAGAATCCCAGAACTATGTAGATTCAAGCTTAATGATAGATGTGTTTTCATTTTCACACAATCAGATTAGTAGGACACACTTGGATGAATTTGTTTGCAAATGTACTTACCTGTTCCTGAGATGGTGGGAAAGTTAGAGCATAACTGATTTTTGTATCTGAATGCTTTTCTCCATCTCACTATAAAATTATCCTGCCTCAACTCTAAAGTGACTCAAGTGTAAGTTTTGTGCAATTATCCTTATTCAAAAGGAAAGTCCGATTAAACCCAAAGCTTTCCGTGCTAAAGGAGACAATTATATTCGCCGATCGCTTGTGATTCCTTTCAGTGATTTGAAAACATTCCTCACTGAAACCTGATCTGTGGTTTCCGTGATTTATAACACACCTTAATAACATCAGGATACATTCTATCAAGAATTAATAAGTTCGGTGATGGTGGGTTTTCACAATAAACTGCACCTGAATAATTGTTAGACAACTTGAAATTAAATTTTAATTTTCATAAAACTAAGTTGGAACTGCCTTCCGAATTTTACTCTTTTTACTGACTCAGCAGATAATAATGAGACTGGCAGGAAACTGGGGTGTCAATGAAGATTAGCAAAAGAGATGCACATATAAGTGGAAGACAAATGCAATGGATAGAAATTTTGTCTCAAGAAATGAATAAAACACTTATTTTAATGCAATGGTTCATGCCTAGCTATAGGCTGGAGAGAGGAATAGTTAGTGTTAGTTGATTGGTTCAGTTTGCACATGACTAACAGTTTGATTGATGAGATATTCAAAATCTAGGAAATCCTGTGGATGTTGTTTTCATGGGACATAAAAAAGCAGTTTTGTTCAATTACCAAAGTCAGTTTGAAAATCTCTGGCTAGTCACTTTGATACTCCAGAAGGGTGAGTCCATTGGTGGGAGTTGAATTGAATTGAATTGAATTTATTGTCACGTGTACCGAGACACAGTGAAAAGCTTTGTCTTGCGAGCAATACAGGCAGATCACATAGTTAAAAGCATAGAAAGGTAATAATAAGTAGACAGTGGCAAAAGCCAAAACACATATACAGATGGATGTTAAGAGTTTGTGAGTCCATTCAGTATTCTAACAGCAGTAGGGTAGAAACTGTTTCGAAACTGGCTGATGCGTGTTTTCAGGCTTCTGTACCTTCTCCCTGATGGTAGAGGTTGTAGAAAAGCATCGCCAGGGTGGGATGGATCTTTGAGAATGCTGGCGGCCTTTCCTTGACAGAGGGCCTGGTAGATGGATTCTATTAATGGGAGGTTTGTGATTGTCTGGGCCGAGTTCACTACTCTCTGTAACTGTCTCCAATCTTGTTATCATCTGACCCATATTAATTTACTTTGATATGGGTCAGATGGTAACAAAGATGTGCTCCAGATGATTGCAGTAGAAGAGATCACCTATTTATTTGTCTATGCACCTACAAAGCAACAATGACTTTATTTCATCCACTGTAAAGTGGTTTGAAAAATCTGAACGTTTTAAAAATTAATTCTTCAGAAACTGTGTGCTAAGCTAGGATTCATTGTCAATTTCCCTAATTGGCCTGGAGAAGGTGGTGGGAGATGCTTTCTTAAGCCATAGACATCCTTAGGGGATCACGTGTGTTGTTCAACTCCGAGTCGATGGTGTCAAGAGCCAACGGATAATAGCTGTAAATGTTACAGACATCAACAGTGAGTACAATATCTTTTATTAATAAGATTATATTAGATTAGTGTGGAAACAGGCCCTTCGGCCCAACAAGTCCACACCGACCCTCCAAAGAGCAACCCACCCAGACCCATTCCCCTACACTTACCCCTTCACCTAACACTACGGGCATGGCCAATTCACCTAACCTGTACATTTTTGGGCTGTGAGAGGAAACCAGAGCGCCCGGAGGAAACCCACGCAGACACGGGGAGAATGTGCAAACTCCACACAGTCAGTTGCCTGAGGCGGGAATTGAACCCGGGTCTCTGGCGCTGTGAGGCAGCAGTGCTAATCACTGCGCCACCCCAAAGTTGCATTACAGACCAATCACAAAGAATATGCAAGCCTCACAATTTGCATACAACATAACCGGGTCTAGCCAAGTATTGGCGTCTGCGGCTACTGTAGTTGGTTCTGTCATCGATTCCCTGACTCACGGTTCCTTGTTTGAGTGTTGATCATGATCGTCCCGAGAGTCCAACCTTTCTACCCTTGCCTTTGCAATTTGTCTTGACTTGTGACTTCTGTGTGAAATAACTCCAACTCCCTCTTGCATGACTGTCTCCTGATTCAATTATCACCTTATTAAATTAATTAATCCATCAGAACATTATAAACTATGTTAATCACGTATTGCAAAGCTGGTTAGGAGAAATAGAGGTGTTTTATCTCCAGATATTCAAAAACTACTGCTAAGTTCATTCTCAACATGGACACCTGCAGTGCTGTTAGGAAGAGACTTTCAAGGTTTTTTACCCAGCCAAAGCAATAGAGTTCTGAGTCAGGATGGTGTGTGACTTGAAGGGAAACTTGCACCTGGCGGTGTTTCCATGCATCTGCTATCGTTGTCCTTTTAAATGGCAGAGGTTATGGGTTTGGAAGGTGTTGTTGGAGGAGTGACTGCAATGCATCTTGTAGATGGTGCACACTGCTGCTATTGAGCGTCGGTTGTTCAGTGAATGAATGTGGATTGGACACCAATCAAGTTGTTCTGTGTGATGTAAGGAATTATAGAAAGGCCAGCTCCAATCTTCTGACTACATTTTGCAAGGACATATGTTGTCACCCTGCATCAGGAGACATATTGTCATTTATATGGCAAGATTGCTAATGCCCTCAATATATCTGCTTCCACCTTTCAGACCTGGACAGATAATAATCTGCAAATCAAATGTATTATCCACATATAAATCAAACATGTCTGCAAGGTACAATCCCTGAGACATAGCCTGAACTACCTTTATGTTACGATGAAGGCATTGACAAACTTTCTCTTTCCCACATGTAGAGCTCCTGTATGTATTTGTGTTTCCTATTTTTAGAATTGGATACATGACACATGATTCAAATTCAAGTGAAGAATCTAGTCCACAACTGTATGGAATTGTTATGGACACAATCACAGACCTTTGCCAAAATTGTCAGTCATTGTTGTTTAATTTGGCTCTTTGTGATTTTTGTAAAATGCTCTGTGCATTGTATGCAATATCATGCCATCAACTGACTTGAGTTTTAATAACTCTCTGAACTGTACTTCAATGAATAATCATTGTGTTTTGTCTTTGTGTGTGGAATTTAAAAAAAAACATTGCTATGAATTTTCTGTGATTGATATTTATCAAATGTATTAATCTGAGTAAGCAGTAAGCACTCTGTTTTGCAGAGTGTAAAGTCAGACCTGGATAATATCATCCTGAGTACACAAAAAGTGCAGAACGTTAACATATTTTAACATGTTTGTTGAAACTGTGATATGATCTTCACAAGCAGATTGTGGAATGAGCTTGGCTGTACTTAAATGTCTGACTTCAAAGGGTAAGACAGAACTCACTAGTGATTGATGCTTTTTGAAGATGCAACATTACACACAAAAAATATGCAGTTGGAAATTGCTTTACTGGTTTGCTGTTGACAAGACTTGCTAGATGTTGTAACTGTTGTTATAGAGACAGGGCTTTGGTATAATCAGACAAAACATTAAATTGATGTTCTGGTTGCGTTCTCAGCAGTACATAAACCATCCTCTGACACTATTCAAGAGCAGCATTCCCTTATTCTGGTCAATATTGTTGCCAAAACTTAACACAGAATGTCTGGTGCATTTATTTCATCGTCCTTTTGGGGAGCATACTTGGTTATTTCATTTCCCACATTACATCAATAACCAACTTTAAAAAAAGCACTTCACTGTTATGGAAAATCTTGATCCATTATGTAAATTATAGTGCCTTCACTTCTTTTGTGACATAATTCAGTCTTCTTTTAAGTAAGGTCATTTCTCACATGCATTTTTGGACAATTCCTTCTCTATTTATTTTGAAGACACTGACGTGTGTTTTTTATGCTTGTACATGTAAAGACCAGATGGTTCTTAACTATCAGTAACGGAGTTACATTTCATCCTGATCTAAACTGATGGCCACACATTTTATTAGGAGCTGCTGGATAGTGACTAATCTTGAACCAAAACCCCAATTTTTAAATGGGGATGGGGACACAATGCCTAAGCCCGAAAGAAGGTGCAGACCAGGTTTGTTCAGGGAGGTGGATGCCTTGATGATTTTAACAACAGCGTCTCGATCACTGCCTGACCAGAGGGGGTGTGGGGGATCAGGAGTTGATGTGACAGAAGACCACAGTCCAGGGCCTGGGGGCATGATTACCCATGTTTTGCAGGTTGTAGAGGAGCTTTGAGGGTGATCAGAGACTAAGACTGGAGCTCGGCAGGCTGCAAGATTCCTTGCAGAAACTGGGAAATGCAAAGCTTCTCCTCCTGGTCCATTAAAGTCACTTAAAAAAACACATTATTGGAAATTCATAAGCTGTCTGCCAGCTTTTTGGTGCCTCTGTGTTGATTTTCCTAATGGGATGCAAGACTCTTCTTGACTTGAAGTCAACATGGCTTCATGTCACCAAAAATATCAACGGAAGTGACCATTGGATAATGTCAGCCTCTGGCCACTTTCAATGGGACTGTCACCGTTGGCACAGGCTTGTGACAGGTAGGAGCTGGGAACTTGATTTCTCAACTCTCCCATACACTGCTCTCAGTTGTGCAAGGGTTAAAATCCCAAGCATTGAGGGTAGTTGTTGTGTCAAACAGCACTTAGCCATTGGATTAATAGAAATCCCTATCTCCAGGCTTTTAACACAATTTTTACTTAAACAAATTCACCTTAATCAGATCCTTTACAAGAATAGCCCTAATTCACATCTTTCAAGAGATGGCAACGTTGTATGGAAACAAACTTGCTTCTCTAGAAATGAGCTGTGGGCCTTTGAATTGCAGCAGCCACCATCAAAAAGTAGGAAATATTCTCCCAATATGGAGGCCACCTGTTGACCATTTGGAGGCCATCTTGGCTTGGATTAAGGGGCAGTTCTGCAGGGGGTCTCATGTTTGGTGTATGGAGGGGGGAATGTGTACCATAAAACAGGTGAATGAAAATTTGTACTTTACTCACTTAAGCACACTGCACCCCCCAACCACACACACACACACACACTCCTGTCTAATTGTTTTCTAGGCTAGGTCAGATTAGTGGGGAAACTCAATGTGACTTTAAAGTAAAAGATGCAGCCTGGACCTGATGTGCTTTGTCTTTGTGAGGGGTCCTACTGCCTACACAGGAAAGTATGTGAAAATCAAAACCTGGTCCTGACGTGGGTAAGTTGAATGATTTTAACTGACCTCCAGTTGCCAGGTGTGAATTCAACAAGTAGGATTACAATGATCTGAGATGTTCTGTTTTTTGTCTATCAAGGGACAGTGGACATCGCTGGCTAGGCCAGCATTCATTGCCAATTGCTAATTGCCCTTGAGGAGGTAGTGTGCATCACTTACTTAAGACACAATATTCCATGTGGTTTCAGGACAGGCATAGAGCTGTTAGGAAGGGAGTTTCAGGAGTTTGATAATATCAGGATGGTGCATTGTGTGTCCATTAAACATGTAGAATTACAATGATCTGAGATGTTGTGTTATTCATTTTTCAGTGGCAGTTGACATCATTTATTGCCCATCCCTAATTGCCCTTGACAAGGTTGTGGTACACTGCCTTCTTAAAACACATCTATGCCTAAGTCCCTGTGTTCCTCTTATTCCCATCCAACCCCACTACTTCATCTCCACATTTGCATAAATGTAGAATCCCTACAGTATGGAAACAGGCCATTTGGCCCAACAAGTCCACACAACCCTCCAAAGATTAATCCACCCAGACCCATTCTTCTGCTACTCTACATTTACCCCTAACTAATGCATCTGACCTACACATCCTTGAACACTATTGACAATTTAGTATGGCCAATTCACCTGGCTTGCACATCTTTGGACTGTGGGAGGAAATAGGAGCACCTGGAGGAAATCCACGCAGACTATTAGGTCACCCCTCAACTTCCTACTCTCCAATTAAAAGTTTTCCAGCTTATCAAGCCTCTCCTTATAACTCAAACCTTCCAGTCCCAGTAACATCCTTGTAAAGCTTTCTGAACCCTCTCCAATTTTTTTTTGTGGGCGGCACGGTGGCACAGTGGTTAGCACTGCTGCCTCACAGCGCCTGAGACCCGGGTTCAATTCCCGCCTCAGGCGACTGACTGTGTGGAGTTTGCACATTCTCCCCGTGTCTGCGTGGGTTTCCTCCGGGTGCTCCGGTTTCCTCCCACAGTCCAAAAGATGTGCAGGGTTAGGTGAATTGGCCATGCTAAATTGCCCGTAGTGTTAGGTAAGGGGTAAATGTAGGGGTATGGGTGGGTTTCGCTTCGGCGGGTCGGTGTGGACTTGTTGGGCCGAAGGGCCTGTTTCCACACTGTAATCTAATCTAATCTAATCTAATATTTCTGCTTTTGTGTCTTCCTGCTAAGTTTATTTATTTTCCTTCCTTTAAGTAAGTGTAATTCTGCTATTTCCCCATGTTATTTTATTCTACTTGCTCTAAAAAGGATTTCAATTCTACAAACTAACAATCCAGCTACTGTGCACTGCTGTACTGGAGGGTTTTTTCAAGTTTAGATGGTCAAAAATGAAGAACTCCCCCCCCCCCTCCTTTTACAACCTGACACATTGTACAATATTTTCTAATGTCACTGTTTCCCTCAATTCCTGGCTCCCTCACAACTGCAACAGCCACCTTTTAATGTGGAAGCATTATTCTAAAGTTGGAGGAAAAGTGAAATCAGGATGTGTTTCTTCAGACAGAAGAAGAGCAGAAATCTAGTACTTGCTTCCACAACACAGTTTGTGGATATCGGGTCAGTTGCAGCTTTAAAGTCTGAAATTGTTAAACATTTTGCCTGGTAAGGTTGCCAAATGATTGGGCACAAATGGAGACGATTACAAGTCAGGTGCTGAATGAGTTGCTCCCATTCTCACTCCAGGGCACGGCAAGTTCCACATTTTCCACTGCTCTGGCGGAGAAATTCCTTCTCAATTCTTTACTGATCTGCTAAATGCTTATCCTGAAATGCTTTGACAGTGAGGTGAAAAAGATCATTCCTTCCCCAAACATTCAAATCGAGGTCAGGTGAACTTGCAGAATGCCCATGAGAACTCAATAAAACCCCTGAGCACTTTGCCAACTCTGTTTTATTTACAATCCATGTAGAATACTAAAGCTCTGTGTGTGAACCAATTGCAATGAATCTGTCTTGGTTCAGCTGTACAGTTAGGTTAACCCCCAAATCTTGATTTGCATGACCAGTTTAGCATTGGTCTGAAATCTGTTTCAGATTTGTCTCCTTTCTTGACTAATGGTGTTGCTAATTTCCAATCTTCTGGCATAATTCTAGAATCTGGGAAATGTTAATTTACTCACATTTTAGCAACTCAACTACCTTATTTTCCCGGTATAGAGGAACCTTGATTATCTGAACATTTGATTATCCGAACAAAATACTCGCTGCCCGTGTTGTTTGGATAATCGAGGTTCCTCTGTACTCAAGTTGCGTCTTTTATAATGAAGACAGATAAAACATTTGTTCAATGTCTATTTCTTCATTTCCCATAATAAGTCCTCTTGTCTTGGTTTAAGTGCTCCTTTCCTTTATATGTGCTTGTAAAAATTCTGACACTCTTTGCATTTCCTGCCTAGTTGGCTTTCATTCTTCTTTTGACCTTTTTACATCAACTTTCTGTGGTCCATTGCCAGTTTCTAAAATGTTCCTGATTCTAAGACTGGCTACTATTCTTTGCAAGCTTCTAAACATTTTCTTTTAGTCCAATACCATCTTTCACTTCCTCAGTAAGCTATCATGGATCATTATTCAGAGAGTTGTTAGAATACAAAAAAAAAAGGTCTGTCCTGGATTTCCATGAAAACAATTTACATGGTGCCTCTTCCCAACTTTCATTCTTCCATGTTCTGCTTTTACAGATAAAAATCCAATTTCCTCATGAAGACCTGTTTCTCAGGCAGTGCTTTTCAGTCTGTAACCACTCAGTGAGAAAATAGTTTCCCTCATGACGCCATGCCATTGCTTCTTTTGTCGTTATCTTGAACCTGGACCTTGCACCAAGGGAAGTAGTTTTTGACCATCTACTCTGCCCAAACCCTCTTATGACAACAGAGCTTTTCAAAATCATATCAATTTTCAATTTCCACCAAGGAAAAACATTCCAACTTTCCAAGCTATCTAACGGACAATTTCTCAGCCCTGCCATCATTCTCATGATGTTTTTATTCATTCAGTGAATGTGGGTTCTGATGGCAGGCCAGCATTTACTGCTTATCCCTTCTGTTATGCACTCTCTCCAGCTGTTTCCTTCTGGCACCTAGAACTGAGTGCAGTGTTCTAGTTGGGACCTGCCAGGTGATGCATACATTCTAACGTAAATTCCTTGCTTTTATTCCCATTAAAAGGCTGACAATGCTGTAAGCTTTATTAGCCATTCTTTCAACCAATTCTTCAATGATTTGTACACAGTTACATTTAGGTCCCCCTGTTCCTTTAGTTTTCCTTATCCACACAGGTAGAAAACTCCTTTTACCCATTGGTCAAAATCAATGGTTGAGGGTCTTCCATTGTGACCTATTGGAACCCCAGACTTACCTGACCCAGTCCATGACCATTGACTAATTAATGAAGCACTGTCCAACTTAAAGGATCTGAATGCCTCCTGAAAACAAAGGCCTAGATATTTCAATAGTCAGAAAGTTATTGGAGCATTGTGGACTGCAGTTACACAGCAGACGCCATTGGAACTGCCTGGGAAATTAAAGATTCCAATGGATAATTCTCTAGAATCTAGTACACTCTAATACTATCAGAGAATTCAGAGGGTTTTGCTTCTGATAATCATCAAAACCTAACTCCTGGGTAACAATTAAGCTGGCCTCCCCAATTTACCATCTGCCCCCCAACCACATCTCACTCAACCACTTATACCCCTGGACCCTGACATCCATACGCATCCGAGTGCCAACTCCTTACCAATGCAATACAATTCCAATCTCCATCAGGACCCAACATTTCTCTCCACCCCCTCCCCACACCAACTGGACCTGACCTGCCTTTCTGCAAGTCAATCCCATTATTACTAGGTATGTCTCCCTGTTCCAGCCACCTCCTGCTGACCTGGGCAACTCTGCCCCCCAGGTCTCACCAGCTGCGGCATTCTCCAAGCACCAGTCACCAGAAAGTGTCTTTAACTTTCCTAATATTGATTGGAACCTCCTTCGAGCAGATGGTTTGGAAAGAGCAGTTTTGTAAGGTGTGTTTAGGAGGGTTTCTTAACTCAGTACGTTGACAGGCCGACGAGGGGAGAGGCCATTTTGGATCTGGTGCTCGGCAATGAGCCGGGGCAGGTGTCAGATCTTGCGGTGGGAGAGCATTTTGGTGATAGTGACCACAACTGCCTCACATTCTACATAGCTATGGAGAAGGAGAGAAGCAGGCACAATGGGAGGATATTTAATTAGGGAAAAGGAAACTATGATGCCATCAGACGTGAGTTGGGAAGCATGGACTGGGAGCAATTGTTCCGTGGAAAGGGTACTATAGACATGTGGAGACTGTTTAAGGAACAGTTGTTGCGAGTGATGCATAAATGTATTCCTCTGAGACAGGCAAGAAAGGGTAAAATAAAGGAACCTTGGATGACGAGAGCGATGGAGCTTCTCGTCAAAAGAAAGAAGGCAGCTTACGTAAGGTGGAGGAAGCAAGGGTCTTGCTCAGCTCTAGAGGATTACAGGCAGGCGAGGAAGGAGCTCAAAAATGGTCTGAGAAGAGCCAGGAGGGGTCACAAAAAAGGCTTGGCAGGAAGGATTAGGGAGAATCCAAAGGCATTTTACACGTATGTGAGGAATAAGAGAATGATCAAAGAAAGAGTAGGTCCAATCAGGGATAGCATAAGGAACTTGTGTATAGAGTCTGAGGAGGTAGGGGAAGCCCTAAATGAGTTTTTTGCTTCTGTCTTTACTAAAGAAAAGGACCTTGTAGCGAATGAAACCTTTGAAGAGCAGGTAAGCATGCTGGAACGGATAGAAATTGAGGAAGCTGAAATGCTGAAAAATTTGAGAAACATTAAGATTGACAAGTCACCATGGCCTGACCAGATTTGTCCTCGGCTGCTTTGGGAAGCGAGAAACGTGATTGCTTCGCCGCTTGCGAAGATCTTTGCATCCTCGCTCTCCACCGGAGTCGTACCTGAGGACTGGAGGGAGGCAAATGTAATTCCTCTCTTCAAGAAAAGAAATAGGGAAATCCCCGGCAATTACAGACCAGTAAGTCTCATGTCTGTCGTCTGCAAGGTGTTAGAAAGGATTCTGAGGGATAGGATTTATGACCACCTGGAAGAGCATGGCTTGATTAAATGCAGTCAGCACGGCTTTGTGAGGGGCAGGTTCCCCATGGTAGGTTCGTTCAGAAGGTCAGGAGGAATAGGATACATGGAAATTTAGCTGTCTGGATACAGAAATGGTTGGTCGACAGAAGACAGTGAGTGGTAGTGGAAGGAAAGTATTCTGCCTGGAAGTCAGTGGTGAGTGGTGTTCCACAGGGCTCTGCTCTTGGGCCTCTACTCTTTGTAATTTTTATCAATGACTTGGATGAGGAGATTGAAGGATGGGTTAGCAAGTTTGCAGACAACACAAAGGTTGGGGGTGTCTTTGACAGTATAGAGGACTGTTGTAGGCTGCAGTGTGACATTAAAGGATGCAGAGATGGGCTGAGAGGTGGCAGATGGAGTTCAACTTGGATAAATGTGAAGTGATGCATTTTGGAAGGTCAAACTTGAAAGCTGAGTACAGGATTAAAGACAGGATTCTTGGCAGTGTGGAGGAACAGAGGGATCTTGGTGTGCAGGTACATAGATACCTTAAAATTGCCACCCAAGTGGACAGGTTTGATAAGAAAGCATATGGTGTTTTGGCTTTCATTAACAGGGGGATTGAGATTAAGAGCCGTGAGATCTTGTTGCAGCTTATAAAACTTTGGTTAGACTGCACTTGAAATGCTGTGTCCAGTTCTGGTCGCCCTATTATAGGAAAGATGTGGATACTTTGGAGAGGGTTCAGAGGAGGTTTACCAAGATGCTGCCTTATGAAGAGGGGTTGACTGAGCTTGGACTTTTTTCATTGGAAAAAAGAAGGAAGAGAAGGGACCTATTGAGGTGTACAAGTTAATGAGAGGCATAGATAGAGTTGATAGCCAGAGACTTTCCCAGGGCAGAAATTGTTAACACGAGGGGTCATAGTTTTAAGCTGTTTGGCGGAAAGTATAGAGGGGATGTCAGAGGCAGGTTCTTTACGTAGAGAGTTGTAAGAGCATGGAGTGTGTTGCCAGCAGCAGTTGTGGAAGTGAGATCATTGGGGATATTTAAGAGACTGCTGGACATGCATATGGTCACAGAAATTTGAGGGTTCATACATTAGGTTTACCTTACATGAGGATCAATGGTCGGCACAACATCGTGGGCTGAAGGGCCTGTTCTGTGCTGTACTGTTCTATGTTCTATCTTCTAATACCCTCACTACAGTCACCACTGCTGCAGACTTGTACGACCCTACCCAGCCCTCCTTTAACAATCTACCACTTACCTGGTACCCTACCCACCTGGCATCCAACCCACCTGGCACGCATACACCACACTTGCCCTTTCAAAGCAGTTGTCAAAGTGGCTTACAGTGCTGCTGGGCATTTTAATCTCAGAACGTAGCACGCAGCAAAGAAAAAAAACATGCTTTGACTTCACATGACTATCCACGAGAGCTCTGTTAGATTTCAGGTACACACCATATTTCTGGAGGCGTATCATTAGAATCTCCAACCAGAAATACTAAGCTTCTGCCATCTCAGTGTCATTACCACTTGTCAGAAAACCCAACCACAAACGTTCAGGTAACTCTCCTTGTTCCTGAAGCTTCACAATGTCTGAAATCTAGACTTCAACTCAGCAACTCTGACTGGACGTTGCTGAAGCCACCGGCACTTACTGCAGCTATGGTTATCTGGAGCTGTAGAGCATTGCACAGACAACACATGACCACTTCTGCGATGTCCAATTGACTCTATTCAATTAATTCAGCAATTAATAATTAATTTGCACAGCTAAAGTAATAACAAATCCAGAGGGACACTCACCAGCTGCTGGAGTTTGAAAAACAGGATAAAAAAGACAGTATAGCTTTTCCCCTCTGAACAGAATTCCTTCATGTATCCATTTAACACTCATTCCACATCATATTCAGTTCTCAACACCTCTCTCATAGTCTGCAGAGGAGAAAGGTTGTGTGGTTCTTTGAGGGCTGGTGACTTACATCCAAGTTGCTACAGTAATTAGCACTTATTGAGGCAATCAAACACTTTCAGCCACTGCTTAGAGGCTTCTGTTTAACTGGGTTTCTTAACTTGCTTGAAGTATTAATGTTTTAAGTCAGACATAGATATTAATCTACATTTTTGAGAAAAAAAACAACTTGAGGTTTTCTACCTGTCTCAAAATACTTACTGGCTGTGAGAAACACAAGCATCTCTTGAGGTTATGAAAGGCACAATACAAATGGAAGTTCTTACAAGGCTTTTCATACCTAATGTGATAGAAAATATTTGAATTGTTATGATAGGAGTAACCAGGAGGGAGCCTTGCAAGTGAATGTTTTGCACCAATTTGTCCTGATAGCGACATAGAAAATAGAAGCAAGGCAAGGCCTGTCAGTAATATGAACCTGCTACAGCATTCAGTATGGGGACACCTTCAGTATTGTGTGTGGTTTTGGTCTCCTAGTCTGAGGAAAGACATTCTTACTATTGAGGGAGTCCAGTGAATGTTCACCAGACTGATTCCTTGGATGGCAGGACTGACATATGAAGATAAGCTGGGCTGACCAGACTTGTACTTAACTGGAATTTTGAAGAACTAGGGGAGATGTCATACAAAAATATAAAATCCTGATAGGACTGGACAGACTAGATGTGAGAAGAGTGTTCCTGCTGTTGCGGAAGTCCCAAACTAGGGGTCACAATCTAAAAATAAGGGGTAAGTGATGCAGGACTGAGATGAATGAGAATTTTTTCACTCAGAGAGTTGCAAACTTGTGGAAGTCTCTCCCTCAGGAGCTGTTGGGGCCAGTTTGTTAGATATATTCAAGAGGGTGCTGGACATGACCTTTGTGGCTAAAGGGATCAATGGGTATGCAAAGAAAGTGAGAATGGGATACTGAGATTGCATGATCAGCTCTGACCATATTGAATGGTGGTGCAGGCTCATACGGCTGAATGGCCTACTCCTTCCCTTATTCTCTATGTTTCAATGATCATGGCTAATCACTCAACTTAGTAATGAGATGGAAATTATCAACAGCGCACCTGCTCAGCAATAATCTGCTCAGTGAAACCCAGTTTGGGTTCCACCAGGTCCTCTCACTGCTGACCTCATTATAGCCTTGATTCAAATATGGACAAAGGGACTGAACTCCACAGGGAGGTGAGGGTGAATGCCCTTGTCTTCAAGGCCACATTTGACCAAAGTGGGTCAAGGAGCCCTATCAATGGGAATCAGGTGAAATCTCACTGCTATTTGGAATCATACCTGTGACAGATGAAGATAGTTGTGGTTGTTGGAGGTCAGTCATCCTAAGCTCCAGGAGTTCCTCAGGATAGTTTCTTAGGCCCAACCATCTTCAGCTGCTTCATCAGTGAGCATCCCTCCATAATAAGGTCAGAAGTGGGGATTTTGTTGATGATTGCACAATGTTCAGCATCATTTATGACTCCTCAGATACTGAAGCAGTCCATGTCCAAATGCAGAAATACCTGGACAATGTTGAGGCTCAGGCTGAAAAGTGGCAAGTAATATTCATGCCACACAAATGCCAGGGTATGACCATTACCTAATAAAGCACAATCTAACCACTGCCCTTTGACATTCAATGTTGTTATAATTACTGAATCCCTCTCTATCAATATCCTTGGGGTTACCATTGATCAGAAGCTCAATTTGACATGCCACATAAACATAGTGGCTACAAGAGCAGGTCAGAGGCTAGGAATACTGCAATGAGTAACTCACCTCCTGACTCCACAAATCCAGTCAACTAGATGGTGCAACTCCAACAACACTCAAGAAGCTTGACATCATCCAGGACAAAGCAGCCCACTGCATTGGCACCTCATTTATAGGTACCTGTTCCCTCCAGCACTGACACTCAGTAGCAGCAATGTGTACCATCGATAGGCTGCACTGAAAGAAAGATCCCAAGGCAGCATCTTCCAAACCCACAACCACTTCAATCTAAAAGAACAAAGTCATCAAATATGTAGGAACACCACCACCTGCAAGTTCCCCTCCAAGTAACTCACCTGGAAACATTTATAAATATATTGTTACTTCAGTGTCATTGAAGCACATGGACTACAGAGGTGCAAGAGGGCAGTTCATCACTACCTTCTCGATGGCAACTGGGGCGGTCAATAAATGCTGGAGCATCCCATGACGTGAATAATAAAATAACTACCCTATTCCCATGTTCTCCCCATACCCTTCAATTCCTTTAGCCCTAAGAAATATGTCTATCACCTTCTTGAAAACATTCAATGTTTTGGCTACACCCACTTTCTGTGGCAGAGAGTTCCTTATATGCTCATGACTCTGTGGCCAAATTCATCTCAAACTCCACGTGCAAATTTGCTGATGACATCACCGTAGCGGGTTGGATCTCAAACAATGATGAGACAGAGTACAGGACATAGACAGCTTAGTGGCATGGTGTAAAGATAACAATCTCCCACTCATTGTCAAAATGAAGGAGCTGGTCATTGACTTCAGGAAGTGGAGTGGATGACATGCCCCTGTCTGTATCAATGGTGCTGAGGGGAAAGTAGTCAATAGCATCAAGTTCCTGGGAGTAAATATCACCATCAATCTGTCCTGGTACATCCCCACTCATGCTCCAGTCAAGAAAACACATCAACGTCTCTACTTCCTCAGAAGATTAAGGAAATTTGGCATGTCCACAATGACTCTTACCAATTTTTATAGATGCACCATAGAAAGCATCCTATCTGGATGCATCACAGCTTTTTATGGCAACTGCTGTGCCCAAAATATCAAGAAATTACAGAGGGTTGCGAACACAACCCAGTCCATCATGAAAACCAGCCTCCCACCCACTCACTCCATCTACACTTCCTGCTGCCGCGGGAAAGCAGTCAACATCATCAAAGGCCCCTATCACCCCGGGTATACTCTCTTCCACCCTTTCCCATCAGGCAAAAGTTACAAAGGTTTGAAAACATGTTCCAACAGATTTAGGAACAGCTTCTTCCCTGCTGTTATCAGACTTATGAACAGACTTCTCATATATTAGAGTTGATCTTTCTCTGTACCTTCTCTGTAGCTGTAACACTATATTATGCGTTTTGTTTTATTATCCTGATGTACTTATGTAAGGTATGCCTTGACTGGTTAGCACACAAAACAATACTTTTCACTGTATCTCAGGTCATGTGACAATAATAAATCCAATCAAATCAAATCAGGCTCACCATTCCCTGGGTGAAGAAACTTCTTCTCATCTCAGTTGTAAATAGCCTAACCCGTATCCTTAAACTGTGACCCCTGGTTCTGGATGCCCTGGTCATCAGGAACATTCTAATGAACTGCTGCTGTTCTAATTCCATTCAGATGCAAAATTAGCTCAGAAATTAAGCATCAATTTTGTTATTTAACTCAAAATAAGGATGCAATTTATTGTGCATTTCAATGAACAGAGGGATTAGCTGCTTATTGCATGTTTATGTGATTCATTCATAGGCATGAGATTTATTAATTCTGGCCAATGCTAATGCTGTAACGTGAGGCTGGTTTAGTTATTAGATATTTTACTAAGCATCTGCGTGATTCATTAAAATTAGCAATGCAGGAGACAGAAATTTTCATTGCAACATGAAATGATCCATTAAATTTTTCTCCCTTTGTGTTAGCTGTCAGTTATTATTAGTATCCATCTCTGTTAAACTGTATAAGGCAGCCATGCAATTCCCACAACTAACAAAAGGAATATTCCCCACGCGTCTGTTAGTGACACTCTTATACTGATACATTGGTAGTTTTAAAGTCATCAGCGCTATGTATCACTGTAATTTAGATGCACTGTGGCCCAGCTACGAAAGTTCCAAAAATGGCAGGAAGCATGTGAACATTTTTGAAAATTATATTGGCTAAGGACATCTTTTACCCATACCAGGCGTTTTTTGCGTTGGGTCTTATATTTGCCTGAGGTCCATGGTGAAACATTGGTTTGCCCTGAGACAATGAGTGCTCTTGAGGTGTACTTGAAGAAATTGCTTCTTATGAACTGTGGGTAGTGAAGAAGGTAAAAGATTTGCGGTGAATGTGGAATGAGGTGTGGCAGGATTTAGAACCATAGAATGATCACAGCACAGCAAGAGAGAATACAGCTTGTTGTATCCTTGCTCAAATCTCTGCAATTAACCCACTTGGTCCCATTTTGCGTCCTTACCCATACACCTATGAATGATTTCTCTTTCAGGTAATTGTCCTATTCCCCTTTGAAAGGCATGATTTCATCTCCCTGCAACTCTCAGGCAATGCATTCTGGATCTGAACAACTCACTGTGTGAAAAGGTTTTTCTCATATCGTCCTTGCTTCTTAAATCAGCGTCCTCTTCTGGATCCATTTATGAATGGGAACAGTTTCTCTGTATGTACTCTGTACAAGCCCCTTATGATTTTAAATACCTTTGTCAAATCTCCTGAATCTACCCTTCTCCAAGGAGAACATCCCGGCTTCTCCTCCCTCTCTTTTCAATCTATTTCTCTTCCCTGGAACTATTCCTCTGAATCTTTTTGGCATCTTCTTTAATGGCCTCACATCCTTCCTACAGTGTGCGTACAATGTACCAAACTGAGGATGAATCAGTATTTTAGTTCTCAAAACATCTTCATGTTTGTACTCTGTTGTTCTATATATAAAATCTAGGATATTTTATACTTTGTTAATTGCTTTTTCAACAAGCCCTGTTGTCTTGAATAACCAACACAATTAATGCTAAGTGGTGTATTTTTTTTTTCTCTTAAGTTCTGCAAAGATTCTTCTAAGAACTAAGCAGTGTTCCTCTCATTGGGTCAAGATATGTTGACCATTGGTATTTGGTTTTTCAGTGTCTTGAACTTCTCATCCATGGTGTAGATTTTAAAGAGCAAAGCATACTTTCCTACACAGGAGTGAGAAGAGCTGTTTTTTTATTCATATACACTGATTCCAAGTATTATTGTGTCTTGGCATTTTATGAGTGCTGTCAGCATTCTGTTGAAGTTGAGTTTAATAAGATTGCAACCCATGAGAGTTGGGCTGTTAACAAGGCAATAATGGTTGTCAGTAGGGTCTAGGGAGAATCTCGTCTCGCCACTTGTGAAAAGCATGCAAGATGTGATGAGATGATCTTGATGTCGAACCAGGACAAGCCCCACAGCTCTCCTGATTCTGCCACACACCTTACCATAACCTATGTTGCTCAGCATCTTAGACAGATGTCATACTTAGTATTGTTGATCAGTAAGTGGGTTAATTGCATGTTACTTATCTAATTACATTATATCTGAGACAAATGTTATGTGATGATATATGCCTTTAAGAGGGATTTGACTGTACTGTTTCTCTTGAAAAGAGGTGCTGTAAACCTAGTGCTGAATTGTCTGCTCCATGGAAAGCAGAGTAAATAGCTTTGGGTTTTTTTTAGACAAATGAAGCGTGAGGGGAGTGAGTCAGACTCACATAGGCCCAGGGTTTTAAATTTGTTTTCAGTTGTGGAAGTTGGGGATTTTGGATTTGAAGCTGTCAATATAGCTCTCTCTCTCTCTCTCTCTCTGCTCCAAAAGATTGAGTTCTATCTCTGCTGCTAGATTCATTCTGTCAGTGCTCCTTCTCTTGGGCTGGAAGAGATAGCAAATGAGCAAATCTGTTTTGCTGAATTTGCCTTTGCCAAGGTTGTGTTATATTGGAATATTTGATTAGGAACAGTTAAACAATATATTATTTTAAGTATTTTGATAGAGGTAAAGTTATGTCAATTCTTTATTTTGTTTGTATTTTAACTGTAGTGTAAGAGTAAAGTGTGTTTTTTCTTAAAGCCTAGTAGTTTGACCGATCAAATCACATCTGAAATGCTATGCATTTAAATAAGATAAAAGTTAGGGTCTTGGGTATCTCCTTGATATGTTTTGTGGGGGTTCAGTCTGCTCCATAATACTTATTCTGTTGTGAAGTATCAGGCTCAACTAAAGAGTAAGCGCACATTACCATGATAACTATATGCTGTCAACATTAAAGGCAGAATTTCACAATTTTCTCTTAAAGTGTTTTATCGAGTGAGGTTTGTGGTAGCCTAAGGATTTAGCTCAGAACAATTGGGCTCTTGGACACTTTTCGCAGGTAATTGTACAGCGAGAGAGGCCAAAATGTTCACCAACCCAGGGAGTTTCTGGTTTTGACACTGCCTCTACCATATCTAAAGTAGCTGCACGTCTCTCAGGTTCTGTAAGACAAGAATGGCTCTCACACTGTGGTATTAGACAGTTATTGCTGAGACATGGCCTTGAGGAAAGGAAAGCTCACTTCCAACTTTGCAGGTTTGGTGATGGTGGTGGTTGGGGGGGGGAGATACCCTAGACCCTAACTTGTATCTTATTTAAATGCATAGCATTTCAAAAGTGATTTGATCGGTCAAACTACTAGGCTTTAAGAAAAAACACACTTTACTCTTACACTACAGTTAAAATACAAACAAAATAAAGAATTGACATAACTTTACCTCTATCAAAATACTTAAAATAATATATTGTTTAACTGTTCCTAATCAAATATTCCAATGTAACACAACCTTGGCAAAGGCAAATTCAGGAAAACAGATTTGCTCATTTGCTATCTCTTCCAGCCCAAGAGAAGGAGCACTGACAGAATGAATCTAGCAGGTTGCGGGGGGCAAGGGGAGGCTGGTGGTTTTGGTGGACGGAATAGTGGGGAGGAAGCCTGCCCTTTCTCTTGTTGACTGCAGCAAGAGGCTATATCATCAGAGCAAGCTATCCTGGGTTGAAATTACAGCGCAGATTACGTCAGGTTCTAAGTGAAACTGAACACACGGCTCTGCTGGCAGAAGCAATCCACAGGAGTAAGTGGTCCCCACCTTCACCCCTTGTGCTAAAGAAATGAACACAACAGAGGCTGGCAGCCTGGAACAGAGCAATGACAATTCTGTACAGCAAGAAAACCATGTGAGTCACACAGAGACTGGCAGTAAGTCAATGATAGAGGCTACAAAAGCATTGTGATTTAGACAGAGGCTGCTGGCCGCTTAGTAAGTGCAAAGTGAGTGAGCACTAAGAAAGAAAGCCTAGAGCCATAAGCTGCATGCGTCCATGTGGGTGCAAAAGCATCATATGTAGACACGTGTCCCTGTGTGCAAAGTAACCCGGCAGGAGGATGCAAGTCATAAATATCCCTGAGCTTCAAAGCAAAGTGTTGAGGT
Source organism: Chiloscyllium plagiosum (assembly GCF_037043375.1). NCBI lineage: Eukaryota > Metazoa > Chordata > Chondrichthyes > Orectolobiformes > Hemiscylliidae > Chiloscyllium > Chiloscyllium plagiosum. The sequence goes on from NW_028270140.1 coordinate 16,624,442, forward strand.
GGTGAAGAGGTGTCTGCGTTGTCTGAGATCGGGCACAATGTTGTAGTGAGGCTGTTGGTTTGCCAATGCTGACCTGTGTGGATGAAGGGTTTGGGAGGTGGTGGATAGTGATGCACACAGGGATGTTGTGATGAAACAAGCTTGGGACAAGCATTTGGTGAGCTGTAGCTGTCAGGTACCCCACTCTGATTTACTTGTCAGGAGTTGGTGCTGTTTAGTTTCCCAGGTACAGGCAGGTATATTTGAGATTGGGTGCCAATAAGGTTCTGAAGAAGGTTTCCCTGGACTTGAAATGCCTGTTCAGCTTCTCTCTCCAGGCATGCTGAGTTTCTTCAGCAATTCCTGTTATTGTTTCAGATTTCTAGCATCCGTAGTTATTTTTGTTTATATATATGAATAATGTGAGTTGGGGCTTTAATAAGATGCAAACGCATGGATGAAAGTGGCTGCTACTAAATGTCAAGATGCAAAGTCATCAATTAAGGCTTGAAGGGGAATATTGCAAATTTGTTCTTAATGTTGAAGTTCAGGCTTTTTTTTCATTCTCTGCATTTTCCCCACCATTTCTCCTGCCACATAAAAGAGTAGAAAAATTACACTCTCAGAATAATCACTAAGTGCTATTCACTGGTGAACTTACTGAGAAAACATGGAGTGATGCTTTTAAACAAAAACAGACATTTTTGGAAAAGCTCAGCATATCTGGCAACATCTGTGGTGAGAAATAGAGTCAATGTTTTAAGTCCAATGACCCTTATTCAGAATACAGCAGCTTTTAGTTCCTCCAAGGAAGAAGCGTCTATATACTCGTGGGCAGACCTTATCTTGGGATTTCAGTTAACCTTTACTGGCTTGACTTGCTTTATATGACACCCTCAAGGTTTTGCAATTTATATAATTGATTTGGATGAAGGGCAAAAGCCAGTTGCTAAACTGACTGTTAACACAAAGGTAGGTTGTAAAGCAAGTTGTGAAACAAACGTAAGGTGTGAAACAAACAAAGGGATATAGAAAGGTTAGGTGAGTAGTCAAAAATCTCTAAAATGAAGCTTAGCGTGGAAAAATGTGAAATTGTCTGTTTTGAGAAGAGAATGACAAAGAAATGCATATTTTCTAAATGCTAAGAGATTGTGGAGCTTAGAGATGCAGAAGAATTTGGTGTTCTAGTACACGATTTACAAAAGGTTTGAGTGCAGGTAGTAAGGAAAGCCAATGGGATGTTAGTGTCTTTCCATGGGAACTGGTCACAAAAGGGGGAACATTTTGCTTCAGTTATACAGGGTATTGGTGAGATCAAATCTGGAGAACTATGTGCAGTTTTGATCACCTTATTTAAGGAAGGATGTAAATGCGTGGGAAACAGTTCAGGAAATATCTACTAAACTAATACTTGGAATGGGCAGGTATTAGAGCAAAGGTTATGCAGAACAGGCTGGTAATCACTGAAAAGTAAGATGTAACTTTAATGAAACCTATAAGATCCAGAAGCACCTTGACAAGACGCGTGTGGAGAGGACGTTTGTCTTTGTGGAAGAATCTAAAGCTAGGGGTCAGTATTTAAAAGTAAAGGGTCATCCATTTAAGAATTGTTTTCCTCATAGAAGATAGTGCGTCTTTGCTTCCGCCCCCCTTTTAAGGAGGAGAGATTGAATCTATTTAACGCAGATAAGATTCTTTTTTTTAAAATAGAATAGAAATTTTTGTCACATGTACTTTCACATGAAAAATATAGTGAAGAGTTTAATAAATTGCCCCAACACGGCATGTATGTCAATGACAGAAGTGATACACAATAATAAAAAAATGTAAAATTAAGGCAAAGTTCATCATAGTTCAGTTAATGGCTCCTAGGCTTGGGGAAAGCTGATTAAGGAACGATGAAATACCTTGAAGATGCAGCCAGAATGAGACCACCATTCCGAGCCACTGGAATACTGGGCTGGCAACCTCCACTGGAGAAGACCACCATGCTGGGCTGAGATTGCCATTCCTGGACAAGACCACCTGCCGGGCCACTGGAATACCTGGACGCTGAAGACAAAGAAGCCCTCCACGCCAGGACAAGGGTGGATGGGAATGTGGAGTAACACCAGGACAAGGGTGGATGGGAATGTGGAGTAACACCAGGACAAGGGTGGATGGGAATGTGGAGTAACGAATCATAGCAGAACAGTCTCGAGTGACTAACTGGATTAGTCTTGCTCTGAATTCAATTGTTTGTACTTTTGTACAACTGTTGTTGTCAACAAAATACATTTAAGGTAATAGTATAAAATACATAAAATGTAATAGTTCAAATCAAATACACATTTTTTGTAACTAGGATTTATGAAAAATGACATAATGTGTTTCCATCTTCTGCTTTGTCTCAGTCTTAATTTTAATTTTTCCCTTCTCTGGCTCATCTCTCTCTGTGGGCTCAGTTCCGGTGACTCTACCTTTCTCTCTGTACCTCAGATCAGTCCATGTTCGGAAACTTACAGAAAATAAAACAAAATAAATTTCAGCAGTCATATATTTAATACACTGTTATTTTTCTCACTCCCACAGATAATTGTGGAATTTAATGAATACCCTGTCAGTGGGAAATGAGGTGGGTGGAGTGAGATGATTATGTGGGAACAGAACTGTTGAAGTTACGATGTTGGGTTTGGAATAAAAAATTGAGTTTATGGCAGATGGGCATTGTGCCAACTCCTGGAGGGTTTCTATTTGTAATATATTTACAAATCATGAATACTCATCGGTGGAGTATCACGGCTTGGTATGGCAACTACTCTGCCCGGGACACGTAAGAAACTACAGAGAGTTAGGAACACAGTCTAGTCCATCACGCAAGGCAACGTTCCATCCATTGACTCCACCTATACTTCTCATTGCCTCAAGAAGACAGCCAATGTTATCAAAGACCCCTCCCACCCCAGTTATAATGTCTTCCAGCATTGTGCAGAAGATACTAAGGCTTAAACACATGTACCAGCAGATTCAAGAACAGCTTCTTCCCTGCTGTTATCAGACTTCTGAATGCACCTCCAAATTTTAAATTTAAACGTTGATCTTGCTCTCTGCAGCCGTAACAATGTATTCCTCGTTCTGTTCTATTACCCTAATGCACATTGTATGGTATTATCTGCCTATACTGCATGCAAAACAAAACCTTTCACTGTAGCAAGGTACCTGACAATAAATAAAACAAAAAAAATCTGGTGGTCAACATCAAGTCAGAACAGGGGAGGTGACCATTGCGGGGTGGATGGTGAAAATTTCCAGGTTGGAAGAGTGAATAATCCAGGGGGTTCAGCAGGATAAACATTTTTGGGAAGGAAGTAAGCAATTTTATGGTGGGGATGGTGAACATTATCAGGATGGTGTGTCTGTTGCTCAGACAGGGACAGAACATAGCTGCGGTTTGACCCTCCAATTGCTTTTTGTTTTTCTCACTATTTACCAACAGTTTTCACCCTCTTTTGTAATGCTTGTCACTACCATCTGAGTCCCAGTGATATCCACTCACACTCCAACCCATCCCAGTAATGTTCACTAACCCTCCAATCCATCCCAGCAATGTTCACTAATTCTCCAACTCATCCCAGCAATGTTCACTAAGCCTCCAGCCCATCCCAACGATGTTCACTAACCTCCTGCCCATCCCAGTAATCTTGACTAACCCTCAATCCATCCCAATAATATTCACTAACCCTCCAACCCATCCCAGTAATGTTCACTAACCCTCCAGCTTATCCCAACGATTTTCACTAACCCTTCAGCCCATCCCAGTAATCTTGACTAACCCTCCAACCCATCTCAATAATGTTCACTAACCCTCCAACCCATCCCAATAATGTTCATTAACCCTCCAGCCCATTCCAGTAATCTCCACTCCACCCTTCAACCCATCCCAGTAATGTTCACTAACTCTCTAACCCATCCCAATAATGTTCACTAACCCTCCAGCCCATCCCAGTAATCTCCACTCCACCCTCCAACCCATCCCAATAATGTTCACTAAACCTCCAACCCATCCCAGTAATGTTCACTAACCCTCCAGCTTATCCCAACGATTTTCACTAACCCTTCAGCCCATCCCAGTAATCTTGACTAACCCTCCAACCCATCCCAATAATGTTCACTAACCCTCCAGCCCATCCCAGTAATCTCCACTCCACCCTTCAACCCATCCCAGTAATGTTCACTAACTCTCTAACCCATCCCAATAATGTTCACTAACCCTCCAGCCCATCCCAGTAATCTCCACTCCACCCTCCAACCCATCCCAATAATGTTCACTAAACCTCCAACCCATCCCAGTAATGTTCACTAACCCTCCAGCTTATCCCAACGATTTTCACTAACCCTTCAGCCCATCCCAGTAATCTTGACTAACCCTCCAACCCATCCCAATAATGTTCACTAACCCTCTAACCCATCCCAGTAATGTTCACTAACTCTCTAACCCATCCCAATAATGTTCACTAACCCTCCAGCACATCCCAGTAATCTCCACTCCACCCTCCAACCCATCCCAGAAATGTTGACTAAACCTCCAGCCCATCCCTGTAATGTTCACTAATCCTTCAGCTCATTCCAGTAATGTTCACTGCACTTTCCGACAACCAAGTAATGTTCGCTCCATTGCTCCCAGAGTTAATTGTCACCCCTGGTCCTGGCAAAGTTCACTTTTCTCCCAGTAATACCTTGCCCATTCTTACGAATATCTGGGGACTTGTACCAAACTTACAGTACTTACAGTACCAAACTTATTTCACAGTACTGTAGCTTCCACATTTTACAATCTTTTACTGCTTTTTGAGATGGAGTCCATTCATATTTTGAATTTCTGGATTGTTGTACAACACAAAATATAGCCATTGATTTTGCATTAATTTTTTTAACAAATCAAGTTTCAAATGATTTGGAGATGCCAGTGTTGGACTGGGGTGTACAAAGTTAAAAATCACATAACACCAGGTTATAGTCCAACAAGTTTAATTGGAAGCACACTGGTTTTTGGAGCGACGCTCCTTCATCAGGTGATACTGACTATCACCTGATGAAGGAGCGTCGCTCCGAAAGCTAGTGCTTCCAATTAAACCTGCTGGACTATAACCTGGTGTTGTGTGATTTTTAAGTTTCAACTGTTTAGACTTGCCTTTCTTAACATGTAGAACAGCAGAAATATTTTAAGAATTATATATGTTTTGGAAGATTCTTGAACGAACGGGAATATTTAATTAAATTCTTGCCTCACTGGTTACAAACAAATTCATCACAATATAAAGCATATGTTGCATTTTAATTGGTTACCACTAATAATGAACTTCATGAATGACATAAATGTGTTCTGAGGAAGGGTCACTGGACCTGAAATGTTAACCATGATTTCTCTCCAAGATGCTGCCAAACCTGCTGAGTTTTTTCCAGCAATTTCTGTTTTGGTTTCTGATTTCCAACATCTGCAGTTCTTTCGGTTTATTTGTTTCATAGATGACAGTCTGTTCAAAATTCAGACTTCTCTGCTGCCAGTGAATCATAGAATTATAGAATTGTCACAGCACTGAAGAAGGTCATTTGGCCCATCATGCCTGTATTTGCAAATGAAAGCTGAAACTTTGGTTTCTATTGCACACCTGTAGGCACCAAGTCTGTCGGCCTGCCTGCTAGTGGTTCAGAAGCATGGAAGTCACAGCGACAGTTAGGTAATATTGAACAATCTGTCTATAACAATGTTGGTTGAAGGGCAAATATTGGGCAGAACAACAGAAGAATTCCTTTGTTTCTCGTTGAACAATGCCACAGGGATACATAGAAATATAGAAACTAGGAGCAAGAGTGGGTCATTCTGTCCTTTAGGCCTGCTTTGCCTTTTAACATGTCATAGAGAGTCATCGAGTCCTACAGCATGGAGACAGGCCCTTTGACCCAAACTGGTCCATGCTGGCCAAAATGTCAATCCATACTAATACTATTTCCCTGCACTTGGCCCTTATCCTATCCATGTATTTGTCCAATACCTTTTAAATGTTGTTAATGTACCAGCCTCAGCCATCACCTTTCTTCACAGAATCTAAAATGAGAAAGAACATCAGACTTGGGGGAGCATGATCACATTTAAACTGAGAAGTGTAGCAACACTGAGTCTGAATATAATCAAAAAGGGAAAGAAAGAAACACCAATCAAGACTGGATCCGAACGCATACAAATTCTGAATACAAACACAAGTGCTGTAAATCCAGATTACTCCAAAACACATCCCAATTCCAGGAGTCAACACTCCCAGCACAGGCCCGCACTCACTCCCAGCACAGGCCCCACACTCACTCCCAGCACAGGCCCGCACACACTCACTCCCAGCACCTTCCACACCTTTATAAGGTCCCTCCTCAGTCTCCTATGTTCTAAAGAAAAAAGTCCTAGCTTGTCCAACCTCTCCCTATAACTTAGACCATTGAGTACAGGCAACATCCTTGTAAATTTGTTCTGCACTCTTTCCAGTTTAATAACATCCTTCCTACAATAAGGTGACCAAAACTGAACACAATAACCAAGTGCAGCCTCACCAACGCCCTGTACAACTGCAACATAAATTCCCAACTTCTATACTCAGTGCCCAGACTGATGAAGGCCAGTGTGCCAAAAGCCTTCTTCACTGCCCTGTCTACCTGTGACTCCAGAGAACTGTGAACCTGAACTCCAAGATCCCTCTGTTCCACTACACTCCTTAAGGCCTGACCATTCACCATGAAACTCCTGCCTAGATTTGACTTTCCAAAATGCAAGACCTCATACTTATCTATATTAAACTCCATTTTCCATTTCTCAGCCCACCTCCCCAGCTGATCAAGGTCCTGCTGCAATTTCTGATAACTGTCCTCACTATCCACAGTACCACCTATTTTAGTGTCATCAGCAAACTTACTAATCATGCCTTGTACATTCTCATCCAAATCATTGGTATGGATAACAAACGTTAAAGGGCCCAGCACTGACCCCTGAGGCACTCCACTAGTCACAGGCCTCCAATTCGACAAGCATCCTTCCACTATTACCCTCTGCTTCCTACTATCATGGCTGCTCCTCTATCTTAACATCATAATCCTGCTTTCTCCCTATAGCCCTTTAACATTTAAAAATTTATCAATCTCTCCTAAATACTGGTCTCCTTCTGCCTTCTGTGGTAGTGAGTCTCACAGGTCGACCACCCTCTGTGTGAAGAAATGTTTCTTCATCTTTGACCTAAATGACCTACCTTTGTATCCTGAGACTGTGACTCCTGGTTCTGAACATTTCAAAAATGGAAAACATCCTCCTTCCATAAAGTCTGTTGAACCCTGTTAGAACTTTACACATTTCAATCAGATTTCCTTTCATTCTGCTAAACTCTAGTGATTTCAGGTCCAGTCACACCAAGTGGTCTTCATAAGACAGTCCTGCCATCCCTGGTATCAGGGAGAAAGAGAGGACACAGTAAGGTTGATTATAACCTTACTGCAAAACCTCTTCCAAGGATGCCCAACTTGAAGAAATCTTCCTCCCTGATTCCTCATGAAGAGCTTATGCTCACAACATTGACTTTCCTGCTCCTTGGATGCTTCCTGACCTGCTGTGTTTTTCCAGCTCCACATTTTCTTCATCCCTGGTATCAGCCTAGTGAATCTTTGCTGCACTCCCTCAATGGCAAATACCCCGACATATCCTTTTTTTCAGTAAGGAGACCAAAATTGCACACAATCCTCCAGGTATGGTCTCACTGAGGTACTGTAGTGAGAATCTTAGTGTACTAAGACATCCCTACTTCTGAACTCAAATCTTCTTGGAATGAAGGTAACATTCCATTTGCCTTCCTAATACTTTATGAACTATCTAAGCAGTACAAAAGCTTGGTTTAATGCATCATTCTAAAGCATCTCCAGCTATGTAATACTCTGTTGGTATTGTACTGAAATGTCAGCTAGATCATATAGGTAAGTGACAGTGTAGAAATGAAATCTAAGTCACTCTGACTTGGTGGCCAGATTGCTGTTACTTAGCCAAGTTAACTTGTATCAGGTAATGTATTAATGTCAATGTACATCTGATTGTTCATATTCTTAGTAAGGAGGTTAAGCAGTAACTCCATTATGATGAGTTATCCAACTACCAGGATGCTAGAAGATGAGCTAAGTGCACTTTGATCTCTTATCATGTCCATGTCCATTGTAGCATTGTTCAACTGCTTGTCATAAACCATGCTGCTTCTTAATGGATCCTAAGATGAGGCTCTTTACCCTTCACTACAAACTTTTTATATGCAAAACATACAAATTGGTGAGACACATTGATTACAGTATTTCACTGTCCTAGGTCCCTGAGACCCAATATTACTTTCTGAACTGGCTCACATTGAAACGTAGCTACACAAGAGAGTGTTAGCACATGGCGGATGCCTACCTTTGTTCCAACTGATTACATCTGGGTCTCTTACATGTGCTTCAAGAGGAAGCTCTTAGCCTCTGAGAACCAGCTTATGCTGACTTGGGACTTAGCTCAATGTCACTGCTGTCTCCCTTTGTTGTAATATTGACATTTTCAGCCTAACTCTGACTATTTGTTTTTGTTGTTATTTCTAACTTTCACATGGCTGTGGAAGTTACGCTGGTGTGGTAGTTACTTTGGTATGGAAGTTACATGGGTGTGATGGTTACTTGGGGTAGTGGTTACATGGTTGTCATGGTGTGGTGGTTATGGTATATAACTAGCAAGATAGAGATCATGGCTGGAACTTTGTAGCCCCTTGGGGAAAGAAATGGAGGTGGCTTGGGGAAGACAGAAAATTAACCTCAGGCAGGAGCTCACACCTTGGTGTCTCCAAATCTCGCAACAATTTTGCCAGTGATATATATGCATGTTTAATAGCCACTTAAAGGCCCTCTCCTCTCGACAATGGAGTTTTATCTGTAATCAGAGAGGCTCCTGACTGGTCACCAAATCCACAGGGAAGCTGGGGACTGGGGTCTGGGCTAAGGGGGCTGGGTTGGGGTGGGGAGCGGCGTCATAATGTTGGACGTCCATTACCCCTCTACTTGGATGTTCCCTTGGATGCCCCTTTGCATTTTTTTTGAACATTTTAGTTTAATCGTTTCACCTTTTTCTGCCTTTTTTACTTTCTCCATTGCTAGAACCATCCTCTGTGTAGATCTGATCTCTGATCTGTTATGTATTCCCTTTGGTCTACTCTTGGTGAATGTACCTTCAGCTGGTAACATCCCATGCTCCGGTATTCACTTGCTATAAACCTTCTCCATATTGCTACCTTTCACTTCCCCTTTATGATCCCCCTTCATATTCGCATCTTTCACCAAGCTTTAAGTCACCCTCTCCTTCTTCGATTGAGATTACATTTATTCTTTATGTCTCTGAGAAACACCTGCAGACATTTTTCTGTGTGAAATATTGACGCAAGGTTTTGCTATTGCTGGGTCCATTAATCATGCCTTTTCATCTGAAAGAATACTTTATATCAGTTTTTTGTGTGTGAATTATATCTGCATATGATTGATGAGGAATTTGCTGTAGGAATGTGGAACGGAGAGTTGATATTCACTCTTTGTACCTCTCTGATTGTATCTGATTCAAGGGTAACATTTCACTTGATGAGATGCCAGCTGTCTGTATGTCCTTCCTGTGCAATCAATGAATCACAAAAACACACAGTGCAATGGATGCAGACTTTCCAATACAGTTTCCCCACAATATAAAATATTTGTTTCTTTGCCTCAGTTTTCCTTTGTGAGTTTGGGAATTTGTAAATCTACATTGGATTACAATTTGTTAAACATTTTATACCAATAAAGTTGCTGCTGTGTCAGGAAGCCTGATTCTCATTTGACCGCAGAATGAATCAAGATCAGTGAGCTTAGATTATTTTTTGTTTTTTATTGTTGTTAAATGTATTAAGAGGAAATTTAGGTGTGCCACTAAATTGGGTATGCTGACTCCATGTTCTCCCAGCAGCGTTCTCTATACTGGTTGCTGTGCCAAGCTTTCAAGAACTTTCAACTCTTCAATTCAGATTCACTAATCAGTTAGATCTCAGCTGATCTCCATCTCAAATTCATTGATCCACTTCTGTTCCATGTTACCAGCTGCCGCTCTGTCGGCAAGAATCTTGCCTTTGAGGCAGTGGGCTGTCCATTCAAGTGCCAGTCCAATGATCTGAGCACCCAATACAGCACTATTCCCATCTCAGGAATGGAGCCATAGGTAGGGAAGGATTTGGGAGTGTCAACTTCAATGGCACTCTGCTACTTACCAAATGTGCAGAAGATGGGCTCTTTATCACCAGTACCATGAGGAGAACAAGTGCAGAATGTCATGGCAATGGCCATAGTCCAAATACTGGCATTGGCTCGATTATATTATCTTCCATGTACAGAATTGCAAAGATGTTCACATTACCAGAGAATTGACAAGAGCTGGACTGATCATTGACTCATCATTCAACCGTATCCATTAAACTGACTCCCCAAACAGATGTCCATGTAAGATCAATATCGAGGCCCTGAAGAATCAAATCACCGTGTGAAAAACATTCAGATTAGAAGCAGAAGTAAGCCACTTGATGCCTTGAACCTGCTCCACTATTTAATAAGATCAGGCTGATCTGATTACTCCGTATTCCCATCAGGTGGACAGCCACCTGATGAAGGAGCGGCGCTTCGAAAGCTAGTGCTTCCAATTAAACCTGTTGGAGTATAACCTGGTGTTGTGTGATTTTTAACTTTGTACACCCCAGTCCAACATCGGCATATCCCAATCCATATTCCCACCTGTCCTAGATAATCCTTCATCTCCTTTCTTACCTACATCTGTCTTTAAAATACTCAGGGATTTTGCCTCAACCACTTTTTGAGGAAGAGAGTTTCAAAGTCTTAGGTCCCCCATTAAAAAAAAGCTCCTCATCTCTTAAATGGGCAATCCCTTATTTTTAAGCATTGATCTCCATTTCCTGATGCTCCCACAAGAGGAGGCATTCCATCCCCATGCAATCTGTCAGGATTCTTCAGGATCTTACATGCTTCAATCAAGTAGCCTCTTACTCTTTTAAATGTTACTGGATACAATCTTAGTTTGTCCAAACATTCCTCATTAGGTAAATCACCCATTCCAGGTATGCCTAGTAAACTTTCTATGAACTAATCCCATTACATTTGTGTTCATCCTTAATTAAAGAGACCAATGCTGTTTACAATGATTCAGCTTTAGTCTCGCCAATGCATTGCATAACTAAAGTATAACGTGCGTACTTTCTTATTCAATTGCTATTGTAACATTATGGACCAGACCAGACCTCCTCAACATATATTAATAATGTAGCCTAGACCCTAACCTTTTCTTATTTTAAAGGTAAATGTGAGGTGCTGGGTTCTAGATGCAATTCGATTGGTCAAACTATTCCATGTTAGGCAAAACACAATTTATTCAAAACACTATAGTTAAAATACAATAAAAGAAAGAAGACTTAGAATAACTTAACACTATTTACAGAATTTTACAGAATAATAAATACAGTAACTTACACTCTTTGTTATCTCCTGTCAACCTGAAAATGGCCTATTTAGTATTACTCTCTGTTTACTGTTAGCCTGTCAATCTTCTATCCATGTCAATGCTTTACTCTCTAGACCATTATATATTTTATTTTGTATGATAGCTTTTATTGTATTTTTAGTTTTTAATTCATACCTGGGAGGTTACTGGTCTGGCCAGCATTTATTGCCTATCCCTAATTGCCTAGAGGGCAGTTAAGAGTTAATCACATTGCTCTGGGTCAGGAGTCACATGTAGGGCTGACCAAGTACAGATGACAGTTTCTTCCTGTAAAGGACATTAATGAACCAAATAGATTTTCCCCACAATGACAATGGCTTCATGGTCATCATTAATTTCTTAATCCCAATTTTTTTTTAACTGGAGTCAAATTCCATTATATGCCATGGCAAGATTTGAACCCAGGTCTCCAGAATATTATCTGATCTCAGGATTATTTGTCTAATGATAATACCATTAGGCAATCACAGTTTTTCAAGGTGGATGCACGAAACCAATGCTTTCTGAAAATCTCAGTACAGCCTCTGGTTTCCCCTTTATCGACAGAACATGTTAGCTGTTCAGAGATGTCCAAAACATCCCTGATGTCCCTTTAACAAGGTTAACTCTGCCTGATTACCCTGAACTTTTCTAAATTTCCTGCTATGAGTTTTCTTTCCTGTACTTGCCTCACTTACAGTCATGCCCTGTGTCCCTGACCACTGATCAAATCAAAAGACCTTATCTTTACGAGTATTACCTCCTTCTGGAATAAAATTCAAACATCTAAAGAACCTCTTATGATCTCTTTTATTTTAGGTTTCTTACTTGCTTTCACTTTTTCTTAAATTTTTGCTCTTTATTAATACTTTAGTCAGTCATTTTTAAAATATATTCTGTTCCATCTTCTGACCTGCCATCTGTCTATGCACAATTTTGTTTTTAAGTTTGCTACTACCTTTAACGTTTATAATTAATCACTAATGGTGGATCTGGCTCTTAGAATTTTTCTTATTCATTGGAATGCATCAATACTGTGTAATCTGGCATGCTCCCTTAAATAATTGCTACGGCATATCTACTGTCCTATTCCTTAACCTCATTTGTTACTTTACTTTAGCGAGCTGTACTTTCATGCCCTCATAATTATCCTTACTTAATTTTAAAATACTATTATTGGAACGACACCTCTCTCACTCAAATTGAATATGAAATTCAATTAGATATTAATCACTGCTACCTACAAGGTCATGAATTAAGCCTACCTCATTACACAATAACAGGGTTGGTATAGCCTGCTCTCTGGTTAGCTCCAGAACACGCTGCTCTAAAAGACTCTCCCAAACGTGTTCCACAAACTCCTCTTCAAGGTTACCTTTGCACATCCAACCTTTCCAGTCTACGTATAGATTTAAATCCCCCATGATATTCACCGTGGCTTTCTGACAATCTGTTTTTTTTTTCCTTTATACTCCCTCTCCCTGTATGATGCCAGTTGGCGGGTCAATACAGTACTCCCACAAGTGGCTTTTTGTTTTTATGATTTCAATTTTCTACTCAAATTTCTTCTATATCCAGGTTTCCTAAAGTTAGGTCAACCATCTCCATTGTGCTATCCCATCATTAATTAACAAACCACTCCTCCACCCTTCCTAGCTTCCTGACCTCCCTATTTGTCCTGGATCCTTTAATATTCAGGTACCAATCTAGGTTACTTCACAATGTCTCTATAATAACTATCAGATTGTACTTATTTATTTATATCCTTTCTATCAGATCATTTATTTTGTTCTGAATGCTATGTGCAGTTATAAAGTATTTAGTTTTGCCCTTTTTTTACATAACTTCTAGCCCTGCCTGTTAATACACTGATAGGTATGCATTCTGTATCCCTTCCTATCATGGTCTGATTATCATTTACCATATTAATACCCTGCTTCCCTGTCTTATCTCTTTGCTTTGATTTACCACATCTCCTCAAATTTGTTTACCTCCCCCATTATTTAATTAAAAGCTCTCTCTACTTCCCTAACTGTGGGGTCTGCTAGAACACTGACCCCAGCATGTAGACTATCCTCATAGTACAACCGCACTTTCCCCAGTACTTTTGCTAGTGCTCCAGGAGCCTATAGCAAGTTCTCCCACGCCCGTCTTTCAGCCATGCACTCTTTCTCTAACCCTATTTGCCAAATGCCAATTTGGTCTTGTGACGTCAATCATAATCCAGAGATTTTTTACCTTTGAGGTTTTGCTTCTTACTTAGTTTTCTTATTTTAAAATTGAGGAGACAGAATCTCTTTCCTCAATTCACTTATCCACCCTGCAACTATCTCATCCAGACAAGTGATAGAATCTCAAACCTGTTTAACAATTGCAAAGGCTGTGGCTCCTCCATTTCCCGAGTTTCTGCACTTGACTAACTTGCAGTCATCCCCTCCTGATAAAATCAGAAGACCTTGTCTTTACAGGTATTATCATCTCCTGAAAGAAAATGTCCAGGTACTTTTAACTCTCCACTGATGCATTACAGCATCTAACTTCATGGACTACAGCTCATAAACTCCGAGCCAAAGTTCCTCAAGCTGCAGACACTGATAACAGACATGTTTGTTCTGGAAAATATCGGTGTCTAGGAGCTCCCATATCCTACAGGGGCAGTGTATCACCTGCCCTGCCATCTTCATTGTGTCTTAATTTATTAATTTTTATTAATTAATATATAACTAAAAACCCTATATTTCCAGTAAGATTTAATATTACTTCTGTTATTGACCAGGCCCGACCCCTAAAAACATTTTAAGCATGTAGCCCAGACTGTAACTTTGTTATTTGTTTCAGGTAATTGTACGGTGGATATTCCTGGAGTGAATTAGCTGGTCTGACTGCCAAGTTTTAAACAAACAGAATTTATTGACAAAATTACGGAATGAAATGCAATGAACCGAAAATAGAATACTCGAATAACTTATCCTGTCTGAACCTGACCGGCTATCCCAACTTACTGATGCTGTTCCAAAATACTTGCAACGGTTCCAATGAACGAGCCCCCTTAGCACAAAGAGTAAAAATGACAACACAAAGCTTTCAGGTTACAAAGTCAGGAGGGCAGAAGGAGGGAGAGTATCAGCAACCTTTCTTCACACACACACTGCTGCTGAACTAATTTTAATTTCTAATGAAGGCTAGCTGCACAGCTAATCAAAGCTATGCTCTCTGACAACACTCAAGGGCGAAGTAACTTTGAGAACAGGACCTGCTTTGTGACACTTTTAATATTTACTAACATGAATGAAAGCTTACAATTACCTGGCTTGATTTGGAGATGCCGGTGTTGGACTGGGGTGTACAAAGTTAAAAATCACATAACACCAGCTTATAGTCCAACAGGTTTAATTGAAAGCACACTAGCTTTCGGAGTGCTGCTCCTTCATCAGGTGATTGTCCACACTCACTTGATGAAGGAGCGGCGCTCCGAAAGCTAGTGCTTCCAATTAAACCTGTTGGACTATAACCTGGTGTTGTGTGATTTTTAACTA
Organism: Chiloscyllium plagiosum; assembly: GCF_037043375.1. Classification (NCBI taxonomy): domain Eukaryota; kingdom Metazoa; phylum Chordata; class Chondrichthyes; order Orectolobiformes; family Hemiscylliidae; genus Chiloscyllium; species Chiloscyllium plagiosum. Next base: position 16,639,544 of record NW_028270140.1, read on the forward strand.
ATTTCCTGGCTTTAAGAGATAAGGTAGTTGAGTAAATATTCACCAGGCAATCACTTATTGTTTCCGTGTGATGTCACCATTTAGTTTTCTTCAGATGTGGTTTAGGAGTGGGATGACTCGGCCTGCTAAACTACTCTTGCCTCCCTGACTTCTCTCTCATAGTTTTTCAACTCTTGCTCTCCTTAAGGTTGTCCAATACCATCAATCCCTGCACAGATTTGATTTCAATCTTATTGGATTCTTTTTCTTTGAAAAGTCAGGGCTCGGTCTGAAGAACTTGATCAGGATTTCAACAAACAGATTGGTCACAAGTGCAAAATGTTCGGAGCCTGGCAGAATGACCCAACCTCAAAGCAAAATAAACTGGCTTACTATCATGCAAAGATGACGATGCAAATGAGAATGTAACAAAATGAAAAATAGGTAGTGAATAAATAGGACAAGGTAAATTCAACATCTTGCTAACATACCAGTCTCGAAATGTTAACTCTCTTCTTCTCTCTCCTGATGCTGCCAGACCTGTTGTGTTTCTCCACCTTTCTCTGCTTTTCAATGAAATTTGTGGGTTCTTCACTGTCACAAAGACTATTTAAATGGCCCAAGTACTGAAGTACCAGACCCTCCGAAGCCTCAGATTGGGGAGACCTGATCAAAAGGAAGAGAATCTGTCAAATTGATGGTCAGGCTCACAGTGTGGTGCACGTGTGCACCCTGGGAACCACACATATCGACACACATGATCCCCTTTGTGCGCAGATGGAAAGAATATATATATATTGCACTTGTTTTAACTTAACAATGTAAGTGACAGCCATTATCTGGCTTTGCTAAATCAAAGTTAACTTACCTGGTTTCAATTTAAATGAAACTGAACAGTTAACTATCAGTCATCATTTAACTGGTGTATTATCCATCACAACATTTTTCCCAAACAGATTCCTCTTGCCAGTCAATCAGCATTTTCTTCTCATTATGTGTACAATATTGTTTCCTTTTACATTGGCATTCTTGCAAGTGTCCTGATGTGCAAAGAATAAAAGCTTTCACAAAATGTGTCGTTGCCTAGTAATGCTGTTCTGAATGTGTGAGAAATTATTTATTTGTTCTGGCTTCTTCGCCAACACAAGCTGTACTTGTCTTTGATACAGACACTGTCTGGAAAAATACAGTTTCTAGCACGTTTGGCTGTCAACAATACACTCCGAGCCTCGATTCTAAATTGGCAATTCAACTTCAAAATTGTAATCAGATCGAAATTCTTCTTGTGCCTTCCTGTTCCACGAAGATGAACAACCTCCCAGAAGGTTTCGTGATTTTAACAGTGAACACAACATGAATTATACACTAGACTCATATCCAAAACGTCGTAAAGCTTTACCATCCATAACATATGTGTGTGCAAAGCCTGCCACAGAGACTTGACTTCATAAACTGGCTTTGGACAGTTTACCACTCTGAGGTAATGAACTCACTTTAGTGGGCTGAGTGACCTTGTCTTCTTTCAAAAGTTCGTGTTTTTCTCACTATCAGGGTTATTACAGTCTGTGGTTGTCTAGTTTTTTAGTGTTATGATTGATACTCTTCTACATTTGGCAAGAAATGAAAACTAGAATCTGTCAGAATACATTTCCATGCTCTGTCACTCTGATTTATTGTGACTCTTCAAACACCATCTGTGAGCTGCCCTCTGTAGAACATTTTGCAAGATGCTACCAAGAGCAGGTGTGACTCCGAAAACTCATTGACCCTGTTTCTGTCCTCTTTCTTAATCTTTGCTCCAGATTAAGTGGATAGGGATGCCATGACGCTAATAATTTCCCACACCACAAATTAAACAGATCAGCAGCATTTTTCTGCTATGCAACTTGAACATGTCTACAACCTTGCTTAAGTTCCAGGCCATTTCCTTCACTCGTTGCAATTTTTTGCTGGAAAGCCCTGTGGAAAATTAGTATCATAGTACAGCACTCTAGATATATACAGCAAAATATTCCCCTCCCTGGGTTAGTAGATTATTCAACTGTTCCATAGAATGTTTATAATTTATTACTTAATCCTCAAATCTGCACCCGAAGAAGCCAAATAGCCAAATAGCTTCAATAAACAAGCATGACACTTTAAGCAACCCTTGTTTCTTTTTCTCATCACAAAAGGACACACGACATGGAACAAAGGCTGAAGTGATGGATTTTGAAAAATATACAGTGTAGTATACTGTCTTGGTTTTGGGACATTGTAGATAAAACCAATCTTGGGCAGTAGTGAATCAGCAGTTTGTTTCTCAACATGTCCACCCTCATTCCCATCAAAGATATCCCAATTAATCATACTTCTTCCTAACTGAAGTCATATCAACAGGAGGCCATTCAACCCCAGATCACAGTGGATCTATCTCTCAACTTTGTTTAAATTGTTAGTCTTTGATGAACTTACCATTTATGGATTTGCCCAACATGAATCCATCAGCCTCAGTGTTGAAAGCTCCAGGTATCCCAGGATTCACTGCCTTTTAGGGTAAGAGAACTTGAGAATTCACCACTCTTCACTTGGAAGGGAGTAGTCCAGTTTCATCAAATAACATTGCTAACTTACAGAAGAGTTAGTGTTAACTCTGCATCACCCAGTAAATGACTGAGGGGCAGTGAAAATCAAAAGTCCCCATGCACTCCATAATCTCCGTAGAGCTATTTTTGTGTCGAATCACTGTTTTTGGTATCTCACACTACCATTACATTTGAGGCTCCAAAACAATGGCCGTGCACCCTTATTTAAAAAAAAACAGAAAACTGTATTGTGGTTCTTCTTGAGAACCCAGTGGGTTAATTGCTTAACATTCATTTGTTAATTCCTGACTTCCTTCTGTCACCATGGAGAAATATCCAAGAAACCTAAAATTGTATTATGCTTGACATATGTTTGCATTATGCAATGCAAAATTTGTTGCATTGTGAATATTTAAGCAGAATCAATCTGATACCGAATTAATTAAAATCAGATGTCAGTGGAAGCAATTAACTCCTCTGCTCTGAAATGAAGGTCAGAGCTGGGTTCAACTTTTGCAGTGCTCGAATCAACTTAATGAAACTTCGCTGCATTGAAAACAATCAAATACCGTTCTGCTTCTCATTTAAACTAAATTTGCAAAATTGCTAAATATGAGTTGGCACAGTGGCTCAGTGGTTAACACTATTGGCCTTGCAGCAAAAGGGTCCCAGGTTCAATTCCTGCCTCAGGTGACTGTCTGTGTGGAGTTTGCACATTCTTCCTATGTCTGCATGGGTTTCCTCCCACAGTCCAAAGATGTGCAGCTCAGGTGAATTGACCATGCTAAATAGAACATAGTGTTAGGTGCATTAGTCAGAGGGAAATGGGTCTGGGTGGGTTGCTCTTCGGAGGGTCGGTGTGGACTTGTTGGGCCAAAGGGACTGTTTCCACTCTGTTGGGAATCTAATCTAAATTTAACTACGACCCTGTGGGTATATGTGCCAGTGATTTTATTGAACATGTGAAATGCATAGAGATCCTCATCCCACCTTGACTCCCAATTTTTCAAACACCAGCAATGAAAACACAAAAATGGGAGAACACATTATCCATGGTTAACTAAAGAAGTTGAGGAAAGCAACAAGCTTGAGAGAATTGCACAAAATTGAGTGGCAGGTCAGCTGATTGCCCAGTGTAGAAAGAAAGGCATAGAATCCCAGACACACCCCCTTTCTTCTACCCCTGCCATCTCTTGACTGTATGGGTTTGCTGTCAGCAAAAACATTTCTACTTTCTACAATTAATATCTATTTTTCATCTATATAACTACTACATTAATACTGTCTTATACTCTGGGGACATTAAGCATCTGTTCTATTTGCTCCTCCTATCCCATATCATCAGGATAAAAACTATAATTTTTCAGTCTCTTTCAGTTCTGAAGAAGTCATGCTAGAGTTAAAAGAATTAACTACATTTCTCTCTCCATAGATGCTGCAGAATTTCTCCAGCATTTTCCATTTTAATTTCAGATCGCCAGCAGTACTTTGGTTTTATGAAAATATAGGCTGGTTAGCTTGTTTTCTGTCATGGGGAAGCCATTACAATTGATCATGAAGGAGATTTTAGATGGGCACTCAGGAAAACTCAAAATAACAGGACAATGTCAGCATGGTTTGTGAAAGGGAAATCATGTTTGACCAGTTCATTAGAGTTCTTTGAAGGAGTTGCATGTGCTGTGGATCAAAGGGAACCTGTAAACGTACTGGACTGGGATTTCCCAAAGGTGGTAGACAAGTTTATTATGAAAACCTTGATGGAAAACAGAGGAATGTAACAAGGGCCTAGCTTATGGCACCACCAGTGAATCAGCTGCATTCATGGGTTGGAAAGGCAATAGTGGGAGGAGATTTGATAGGGAAATTGACAGGTGTAGACATGATTCCAAGATGGTATGTTTTCTTCCTGGTTCCAGAGTCAAGGATATCACAGAGTGTCTGCAAGACATTCTTTTGGTGGAGCAGGAGAAGCTGGATGCATCAAAAGTGAAGCAAAAAAAAATGATTTAACCCTCTCATTGCATTAGCACAGACAGCATATCATGGCATCCAGGACATCAATGTGGACTTCACCAGTTTCCTCATTTCCCCCTCCCCCCCTCCACCTCCCCCACCGTACCCCAATTCCAACCTTCCAGCTCAGCACCATCCTCAAAGCCTGTCCTACTTGCCTATCTCCCTTCCCACCTCTCTGCTCCACGCTCCCCTCTGACCTATCACCTCCATCCCCACCCCCACCCCCATTCTCCTATTGTACTCTTTGCTACCTTCTCTCCCCCCTCCTCCATTTATCTCTCCACCCTGGAGGCTTCCTGCCTGTATTCCTGATGAAAGGCTTTTGCCAGAAACGTCGATTTTACTGCTCCCCAATGCTGCCTGACCTGCTGTGTTTTTCCAGCACCACTTGGATCTAAATTCTGGTTTCCAGCATCTGCAGTCCTCACTTTTGCCCAGCATATCATGCAGGCAATTGAATATTCTGCTGGTAGCAGCTACAATTTATTCAGCCATCAGAAGTCTCTGTGCCCCTTGTATCTGTACCAGCACAGCAAATCGAAAGGTGGTGATTGGGTCAGAAGGGTGATCCTCTCGCAGAACAGATATAGTTCAGAAAATACAGCAGCTGGAGAGGAATAAATAGAGTAAGTGTCAGAGCTGATTCATATTTCCAGCATGATCTTATTTTAATTTAGATTTTCGGCATCTGTAGTATTTTGTTTTGATCCATTGATGACTTGGTTCATGATTCCAGACTTGAACCAGTGCTTAACTGTTATGCTCTGCAAGAAACAATAAAGAACGTTTATTTGGCATCCTTGAACAATAATGTCACTGGCTGGACCATACTAGAGCATCTGGTCGTACTCATTGGCGAGAGTATTAAGACTTGTGGTAAAATGACCACACCCTATGAATAAATAACATAAAAGTATGTGGCTTAGAGTACAACATTGCCATTAGTGTGGAGTTGTCTTTACCACAATGTAATCAGGTGAAAAACTAAGCAGCAGGAGCATGGAGAAGAGGAGGAACATTCAATCTGGAGACATGTGATCCAGTGTATTTGGATAGAACACACAGCACATTATATAGCAGGGTGCTGTGCAGTGTAGGGAACACTGGATTTATAGTGACAGAAAGCGGAAGGATAGTTAGATATGTTAGGTTCCACAGTCACCATATCTTTAAGATACATGCTGATGATATCATCATTGTATCATAGCATGTGACATGATGGAATAAAAGACTTGCACTCCATGTTAACCTAGATAAATTGAAGAATTACTTGTTAATAGAAGTATGCTTCTTCGCTGTAACCAAATAGTTTAATACTAGCCTGGACACCTTTGTACCTGTGAAAATAATATCTATATATATGAACCAGCTGCAATTGGCATTTGTTGGGTCTTTTAGTACCATAGAATCATTGAATCATACAAAACCGAAAAGCCCCTTTAAACCATCAAGTCTACAACACCAAAAATATACCACTACCTACACTAGTCCCACTTTCCCACAGTATGCTTATCACCTTGGATTTTATGACACTTCAAGCATTCACTGAATTACTTTTAAAAGGTTGTGAGGTTTCCTGCCTCAACTATCCTTCCAGGCAGTGCATTCCAGACTCCCACCACGCTCTGGGTGAAAAGGTTTTTCTTCAAATCCTCTCTAAACCTCCTGCCTTTCATTTTAAAATTAAGCCTCCTAGTTATTGACCTTTCAACTAAGGGAACAGCTATTTTCTATTGAGATGCTCTTCATAACCTTATACACATCTATCAAGTCTCCCCTCAACCTTCTCTGCTCCAGAAAAAAAACAGCCTGAGCTTATCCAGCTTCACTTCATAGCTGAAATGTCCCATTCCAGGCAACATCCTGGTGAATCTCCTTTGCATCTCTTCCAGTGCAATCACAATCAATCACATTGCAATCACATTATACATGCCTAATTTCACATGCTATGAGGGATAACATTAGTATTACCATATCAGGTAATTGTACCCTGCTTATGCTATCATATCCATGTGATAGCAGAAATGCGTGGGTATTGAATGTGCACAAAAGCTAGCACATGAACCTGTGCACTAGCCAGCAATAAAGCAAATTATTCAGTAATTTGTAAAAGTATCAACCCCATCAACAGTTGGAACCTCTATATGCACAAGATGTTCCATCCAGTCCCTGGACGAAAATAGCCATAGACTTATTCACAAGACACATCCTTGTGATGCATTATTTCTCCAAATTTCCAATTGTTTGATGACTTGGCAAATCAGTAGGTGTTACCGCAGCTGATACAATTAATGCAATATTTGGTTTATTTGTTATCCTGCAATGAATGGTGCCTGACAATGGACCGCAGTATGCAGGCACACCATATCAAGACATGTGCACTAAGTAGGGAGTGACTCATGACTATTCATCACCCACTATCTACTCTCAAATGGTCCAGCAGAATAACTGGCACATATTACCAAATCGATGATCATTAAGCAAGATGTTCACATTGCATTGCTGCATTTTTGTCCAACACCAATGGAGAAGGGATCACCATTCTCAGCACAACTCATGCTCAGAAGGCAAGTGGGAATGACTTTGCTCAGTAACCAATTGTTGTGGGAGTCCAACGTGTCTAATGATAGGCTTGTGACAACTGATAGAAGTAATAATTTTTAAAATTTTTAGCTACTATTTAGTTTACTAGAAAGTAAACATATGCTTTCTACTTGCTCAATATTGTCATGATCACAGTTGGTAGTTAAATTGCAGAGTGAAACCTCACTTGATAGACAATAAATTTTATGTTTTATGAATCATGGAGGTGAGTCACTGAACATATTCACAAGAGGCAGCCAATAAACTTAACATAAGAATATACTGCACAAATGACAACAAACCCTACAAACTATATACCACTGTATTAAACTGTCATCATTACAACATCAAAACAAAAGGTTCATCCTTTTTACCACAGTGATACTCTTATAGGCGTTCAAACCTCAAACCTGTGAAGAATTATCCTTACCTCCATACTGAAGCTTCCGGTTCAGTTATCATTGATATCCTCTCAGCAAATTGTTGCACATTTACTCGATGTTGCGGAATTCTGTTAATGCCATTCCCTGAGACCTGAAAACAAACAGCTAGCTAAGTTTACAATTACTTAATGTGTGTTCCCGAAACTCATGTCTTTAACAGCCTTGGAGGATGACTTCATCTCTGATAACTCATCCGACTGATTTTTAAGCTTCACAGCATTTTCTCCCAAGGAACTGTAACTTACAGCACTTCTGCTGGCAATGCCCTCTTCTTTCTGAAATAATTTGCTTCTGCGACACCCCCCACTCCCTGCCTATACCACATCTCTCTCTTTGCATCATAAAACTTCAGACAATAAACACCCGAGCAAATATTTCCCCTGGTCATTTAGTTAAAATCACTTGTTGGTCATTTGGTTAAAGTCACTTATTGTAATGGATATTTTAAACTTTTTGTTGAAAATGACTGTTTGACCTTCACAGAACTGAAACTAAAATTCACCTTTCCTCTACTTTGGGACCCAAGTCCCTGAACAACAATTACTCATTATGCATTATCATCACAATTTGCAGTCCATACCTGACTTGGATTATTCCTACACATTGTACACACCCAATGAGGCAAACAATGAAAGATTTACCTAATCGCCAACAAAGAGATAATAAAGCCATGTCAACTTTATTACCAACACTTATTTACTTGTTGCAGACACATCCCCAGTGCGATCAGTAGGATCTTATGGAAAAAAAAGAGAACAGGTTTGTACTCTATTAAGTAATGGCTTCTGAAGGGGTTTGCTATTAAGAATTGAGTGCTACTTAGTACTCTGAAGGAAACAACTTTCCCTCTCCTATTTGTTTGCCCATTGAGGAATATCCTGTTAACTGTTTGCTGGCCGAGTGATATGAATAGCAGTTATTAAGCATCAATTGCAATTCAGAATATTACAAACTATTATTTTCAATCCTGATGCACCTCATTGATAATGAGACTCGTTGTTTACTGCTATTGAAAAGAGTTTGGATATATGATGATGGGTTCTATAGCTTTGAAAGGGATGTGTACCCTATTTGTCCTTTTCTAAATGCTATTACAGTTCTGAGCTATCTTCTCAATCTATTACCCTGCTGCTGTAGTATAGTTCACAGTAATATGGGGTTAGTTAAGATATGTTTCATTGAGATCTTCAGTTCCTTTCATTAAAACTTCCAACTGATCCTTGCATAACTCCATGGTTTTTTTGCCCACACTGTCCTGGCTACAGTCATATCAGTCCAGACATAAATCACTGTCTGGCTGTGGAAGTGCTTCCTAATGTGATGATGCCCTTTAACAAGGTTATGTTGTCCTTGTTTTTTTTTCAAGAGGGCTTGCAAAGGCAGTGGTGCCAAAATGGCTGACAGAACCTGCCTATGTCAACAATCAGAGGATTTGTTTTATAAACAGTTGTACAATGAAAGAGGAGTGGTCAGTTCTCCCAATTCAGGTTTTCTCTAGTTTGGTTTGTTTTAGCAAACGGTCGAAAACTGCTGGGGACCTAGAGAAGTAGTTGCAGTGAACAAAGGTTCCATGCTTCAACAGAGATCTTGCCTGAACTATCTCTCTGAAAACTCTCCTGCCAGTAAGAATCTGTGTTTGAGTTTCTCTTTTGCCAAGGGGTGTGTTTATGGGATATTGCAGGGATGGAACAGCTTCGCTAAGTTTCGATAGAGTTGGTTTGGTTTTCAAGTAAACTGAGTTATTCTAAATTCTGTTTTCTTTTGCTTGTGTTTCATCCGTAATGTTTAAATATATTCAGTTTTGTTTTGATCTGAGTGATTTAACCAGCTGCATCACTCCTGGAATATTCACTGTACATCTGCCTTTAAAATAAAAAAAAACTTAGGGTCTGGGCTACCTTAAAATATTTTGAGGGGATCTGGCCTGGTCTATACCTCTAATGTCAGTCTGAATATGCCGTAATGCCAACTTACTCTGCAGTGGCTATACTGATGCTTAACCTAAGTAAGGTACAGCTGCATTAGAGACAGGTGTCAAGAGAGAACCATGAGACATACTAACCTCAGAGATGTTCAGTAGTGTCTAATAACATCTGCAATGGCTAAGCTGTTACACATAATTTAAATCTATAACCCTTCATACCTTCATCAATTCTTCATCAAAGACAGACTTTGTGGGGATCATAAGCTCTTTCCTACTCCAGTCCAACTTTAAGCTTGCACCTGCACAATAAAAAACATCACTAATTTATTACATTTAAAAAGAAACATTTAATATTTGGGAGTGTGATAGCTCAATTATATCCTGATGCTGTGGAAAACCAATGATAGCAGTGTAACCGAATGCCTTGCATCAAAGGGGAAAGAGGTGAATTGGTGAGCTGTTACGAACAGACCCCCAGAGACTGCTTTGATGCACATATAAGTTGATGCTGTGAAATGCCACAGATATGACTGAATTAAAACAAAAATGCGTAGATGGTGATTGGCGGCTGGCTATTTGACGGGGGTATGCCTCGCTGAAGGGTCAGAGCTGCGATCGCACACGGGAGTCCACTTAAAACTCGAGAGAGCAGCCATGACGACAGCGAGGACATGTTCTCCCATCTCCTTCCCTCACCTCATCAGCCCCATTCTAGAACGTCCGGGTCTCAGGGTAGCATTCTGCACTGAGGTGAGGACACATTTCTTTGGAAATCACCACCCACCGCCCCCCTCCCCCACCCCCGTCCCCTTCCCCCAGCTACCTTACTGATTGGTAGACCCGGATGGGCAGACAGAATGGCCTCCTCTTGCCTCCCATGGACTCCCTCCATTGAGATTTTTTATCAAAGTTTGTTCATGGGATATGGGCTTCACTGGCGAGTCCAACATTTACTGCCCAGAGGGCAATTCAGAGTTAACCCCATCACTGTGGAGTCGCATTTTTAGGTTAGACCAGGCGAAGATGGCAGATTTCCTAACTGAGCCAGAGGGTTTCCCCCCGACAACTGCCAACGGTTTCACCAACATCATTAAACTCTTAATTCCAGACAGGGCGGGATTTGAACCCAGGTCTCCAGAACATAGTGGGAGGCACGGTGGCACAGTGGTTAGCACTGCTGCCTCACAGCGCCAGAGACCCGGGTTCAATTCCCGCCTCAGGCGACTGACTGTGTAGAGTTTGTACATTCTTCCCGTGTCTGCGTGAGTTTCCTCCGGGTGCTCCGGTTTCCTCCCACAGTCCAAAGATGTGCAGGCCAGGTGAATTGGCCATGTTAAATTGCCTGTAATGATAGGTAAAGGGGTAAATGTAGGGGTATGGGTGGGTTGCGCTTCGGCGGGTCGGTGTGGACTTGTTGGGCCGAAGGGCCTGTTTCCACACTGTAAGTAATCTAATCTAAGTAACATCGTCCAGCTCTCTGGATTAACAGTCCAATAATAATACTGCCAGGCTGCTCCGTCTGGGTACTGGCAATGAATGGTCAGTATGTGCCACTGTTGGGCTGTGACAGTTTACACAGCAAAACTGTGTGGGCCACTAGCAATACTCTATGCAGGTTCATAGCTCCTTGAAAGTAGAGTTGTGGGTAGATAGGACAATGAAGAAGGTGTTTGGTGTGCTTTCCTTTCTTTGACAGAGCACTGAGTATAGGAGTTGGGAGGTCATGTTGCAACTGTACAGGACTGTGGTTAGACCACTTTGGAATATTACATACAATTCTGGTCTTCTTCCTATTGGAAGGATGTTGTGAAACTTGAAAGGGTTCAGATAAGATTTGCAAGGATGTTGCCAGGGTTGGAGGATTTCAGCTATAGGGAGAGGTTGAATACGTTGGGGTTGTTTTCCTTGGAACGTCAGAGGCTGAGGGGTGACCTTATATAGATTTATAAAATCATGAAGGGCATGGATAGGATAAATAGACAAGGTCTTTTCCCTGGGTGGGGGAGTCCAGAACTAGAGGGCATAAATTTAGGGTGAGAGGGGAAAGATATAAAAGAGACATAAGGAGCAACCTTTTCACACAGAGGGTGGTACGTGTGTGAAATGAGCTGTCAGATGAAGTGGTGGAAGCTGGTACAATTACAACATTTAAAAAGCATCTATTCATATATCTTTTCAGATGCCATTTCAATGCTGTAATTGTACCTCATCCACCACTTCCTTTGGCAGTTCATTCCATACACACATCACCCTCTGCATGAAAACTTTGGCCCTTAGGTCCCTTTTAAATCTTTCTCCTCTCACCTTAAACCAATGCCCTCTAGTTGTGGATTCCGCTACCTTGGGGAAAAGACCTTGGTTATTCACCCTATGGATGTCACTTTTAGGATGGATGGGATTGCCACCTTGCCTTTGTGTTGCAGGTCCTGACCAGCAGCTGACATAGGTATGAGACAATGGCTTGGACATTCTGAGGTGTCTTCTATGTTGGCTGTCACTTGTTTGGAGTCAACTGCATAGACGTTTGTAGATTGCGTTTTACTCCAGAACTCTCCTTTGACATTGTGGCTCCTGTCCTGCTCCTTCTCTCTGTGCAGGCTGTATAACAACCTGTTTTCATAGGGTCTGTCAAAGAAGCAGCCGGAGCACAAGTAAACTAGTAGAATTAATCTGTGTCCTGGTTGTTTTGCTATCAGGAAGCCTGTAAGAACAGTAGAGAAAGCACATAGACCTATGAATAACCTATGCTTCACCTCATAAAGTTTCAGGTTGTGTCCAAAGTTTCCTCAAAGCTGCTTGGCTGCGCAGCCAGTCGCCAGGTCAATGCACGCCAACTGGTGTGCAGATACATTGACTTCCTGTTCCAGAAGCTGCTGTCACACATGGAGCTCAGAGGCAGGAAAGATTAGAGGGAATGTCAGATGTGACATCAAAGGTTAGTCTCGCACCGAGCCAAGTCCTAAAGCAGCGCACACTCCATATGATTTTACAATAATGGAGTTCTTAAGAGAGCTCATTATCACCCTTTGTCTTGTTTGTGAGGATAGTTTTCAGTCTTTGTCATGCTCTGACATTGTCAAGAGGGAAGATGAAGTGTTGAGTGAATGTCCTTCGCTCCATTGACTGTTGTAGAGCTGATAATTCACAAGTTAATAATTAGGCTACAATGTATTTTCACCTCATGAGATCAGGTTCCATTTGGATGGTGTGCGCTATATGAATGTGCTGCTTAAATGAGGATTGAAGAGAGATGCTGAACAGTGAGTGATCACTGAACTCCTGAGCCCTGCAGTGACTATTCAGTTGGCCACATATTCCAGTGTGTACTGAAGGTTGCCTGGCAACACCCTCTAAACTGCAATTCCTGTGACTGTCAGTAAACTGGCTTTGGTCAGTTGGAAAAGTGCCTTCAAGCTGGAAGTAGCAAACTCTGTCTGTCCTGAAAAGTGTCATTTGGAAGACATCTGGCAGGAAGGAAAACATCTCCCTCTCAGTCACTAAGAGAAATAGTCTTAAAGCAAAAGCAACTACAATGTTACCCAGCTATGAGGAAGGGTCACTTAAAACATTAACTCTGATTTCTCTTCATAGATGTTGTCAGACCTGCTGAGCTTTTCCAGCAATTGCTGTTTTTGCAACTAAAACATTGGTCTCTCTCAATTAAGTAGTTTAGAGCAGCTCAGGACTTTGTTACTGTTTCCCATCTAAATCTGACGTCTGATCAGAAGATGTTCCCTTGCTCTGTGACTGACAGCAGCTTGATCTTATTGACAGGAAACCAATGGAACTGTGAGAAATCAACTCATTCTCTCTTTTTAGCTTGCACTCTTGATCCAAACAGATGGTTTTTTTCCTTAATTTTTCAAACCCATAAAAAAGAGTGTGTGTGTGTGTGTATGTGTGTGTGTGCGCGTGCGCGTGTGTGTATACGTGTGTGTGTGTGTGTGTATTTGCACGCGTGTGTGTGTGTGTGTATACGTGTGTGTGCATGTGTGTGTGTATATATGTGTGTGTGTGTGTGCGTGTTTGCATGTGTGTGTGTGTTTGTGGATTAAGGAAGCTAAAGTTTAGGTCTGCATAGTACCTTTCCTAATTACTAATTTTGCCACTTGTTTAAATCTTAAGTTTGTTTTGAATAAGCCAGTTAGCCCTGAGTTAATTGAAGAAACCTGGTGAAAGTCCCTTTTGTTGTAGATGTCAGTAATGAATAGAAACAAACTGACCACAGTATTTTGGTGACAAAGTAAGATATTTAAACTTGTGGCACAGCTTATGGCGTAGAGAGGCTTGATTTCCAGTATATTCCTCCCATCAAAGCTGTAACAGTAGATGATGTGGAGATGCCGTCTCCCTTAGATCTAGGTGATAAAACTAAATATGACAATGTCACCTGACACATAGTGTTTGCTCATTTGAAATTGCTGGCACCACTAACTGGAATGTCAAGAGATGCATAATGCAGACTTTAAATCTTTTCCACTTGTCAGTTCTAATCAATGTCTTACATCTCCTACAGGTCCTTCAATAATGATGCAACAACAACAAGAAGGGTAGCCCGCAAACTATCACCTGATTCCTCTGTCAATGCAAATTCAGACTTCATTGCTTTGGAAAAGGGTAGGTTTACCCATGAGGAGACATGGTAGCTGTGGTGAGGCCGTATTGCAGGACATGGTGTACTCCGGACTCTGTTCAGCTGAATGTGGATGCTGTGCCTTAGGGATCATCCAGATAAAAGCAGCTTGTTGAGTACCCACAGGAAGTGTGTCTGCATTAAAGGTCACTTTGAGGAGAGATTGCTACGTCATCCATAGATCAGTTTAGCAGAATTACTTCTAATTCAGAAGGTTGTGAATTCAAATCCCACTCTAGGAAATGAGTACAGGCTAACACTCTAGTGTGGTTCTTATAGAGATCTGTACTGTCTAGAGGTTCTGTCTTTAGCAAGAGACATTAAGCCCTGATGAAGGGTTTTTGCCCGAAACGTCGATTTTCCTGCTCCTCGGATGCTGCCTGACCTGCTGTGCTTTTCCAGCACCACTCTGATCTAGAATGTGATCTCCAGCATCTGCAGTCCTCACTTTTGCCATATTAAACCTCAGGACTGTCAGCCTGCTCAGATGGATGTAAAAAAGAATACTTTAAAGAAAAGTATGGAGATTACCCTTGCTTGGTGTCTTGGCTAATATTTATCCTTCAATTAAAATCACAAACAGTAATTATCTGGTCATTATTACTGTTTGTGGGGAGTTTACTGTGTGCAAGATGGCTGCTACTTTTCCTACATTACAATAGCGACTCCACATCAAAAAATACTTCATTGTTTGTGACATACCATTGGATATCCTGTAATTTTAAGGAGGGTTTGCTAATTCTAGAGTCTCCCATAAGCAGCTAACATCCTCTCCTATCTACCCTGAGGGGGCTTATATGTTTTATTCATGTTTGTCCAACGGGAGTGCAAGCTTTGTGTGGAACATGCTGGAGATAGGCACAGAAAGGGACATTACCAGTTTCCTTTGCAACGAAGAGGTTAACCCCCCCCCCCCGAGAAGATCTACAGGCTGTAGATCAGCTTCTTTCAGCTGAATGGAGTTTATGGTCTTCCTTGGGTGGTAGTTGTTGTGGGGGAGTATAAACTGCTATTGGTCTCAATCTAGGCTTGCCTGCTCTCATGGGCCAGTCTCCTCCTGTTCTGGGGAAAAAGGATCTTCTGCCAGTCTCAGCTACAGCACAGTCTGCAGGGAAGCATCAATGAATCGTGGGGATCACCTAAGACTTTGCCTTTAGACTGCTGGAGGTTTCCTCTGTGCTGGTATCCTTCTCAGACTTCCTGGCTGCTGTAGTCTATTGGAAGAGGCAGCACTTTCAAAATGGCATTAGAACTTCCATGATTAGATTAGATTCTCTACAGTATGGAAACAGGCCCAAGAAGTCCACACCGACCCTCCAAAGAGTAACCCACCCAGACCCATTCCCCTACATTTACTCCTGACTAATGTACTTAAGACTATGGGCAATTTAGCATGGCCAATTCACCTGACCTGCACATCTTTGGATTGTGGGAGGAAACTGGAGCACCCGAAGGAAACCCAGGCAGACATGGGGAGACTGTGCAAACTCCACATAGACAGTCGCCCAAGGTGAGAATCGAACCACTGAGCCACCGTGCCGTTCCAATGGAAGTGCGATATCATCTCACACTTCCATTGGTGCCCTACTGAATGCTTCCTCCACTTACCAGTAGATAAGTAGTTAGGAACTGAATAACTCCACTTCATAGCCTTCCCTGCCATGAGTTGTGACAAAAATTGAGCCCATAGTTCATGTTTCAAGCTGATGACTTCTTATATATATGTGTGTGTGTGTGTATATACATTTGGAAGCTCCATATTATTTGATGCTGAGGCCAAGTTTCCAGCTCATGGTGCAAATATCTATTTCTTGGAAGCTCAGTTTAACATTTTTACACATGCATAAAAATAGAGAAGCTGTCTTTCAGAAGATCGGCTCTGCATTATTCCAAATACCTGTGATTACTCGGAGTACCTGTGCATCTTAGGTACCTATTGTCTTGCTGTGAATACCTGCTAATAAACAAAAAAGGCTGAAAACTTTCAGCAGGGGTTTTGACAGTAAGTGATGCTGAGATTCCATAAGGGGAGGATTGTATTGTAGAAATTGCGCAGCCTCTTTGAAGTTATTGTAAATTGCAGGCTGCTCTTTTTGTGAAGGACTTACACATGAAAGGAACTTGATTAAAGCAACAGAGAGAAATCAACTCTCCATTATTTAGGAATGGAGAAAAGAAGAAACCAGTAAACTACAGACCTGTCAGCTTAATATCAATGGTGAAAAAGTTACTGGAATCCATCAATAGAGTCAGAGGGGGCTGAGCACACATACAAGTATGCATTGATCAAAGGATCAACAGGGAATCTCAAAGGTATATCATGGAATCATTGGCATAATGCTATTCCTCCCATGATGAGCTAAAGACAATTTATAGATGCATAGATTCATACAGCACAGAAAAAGACCCTTCAGCCCATCAAGTCTGCACTGACATAACTATCAGTAAAATTGTCGAGTATGGTGCTGGAAAAGCACAGCAGGTCAGGCATATCTGAAGAAAATTGACATTTCTGGCAAAAACCCTTCATCAGAAATGAGGCTGGAAGCTGGGATTTTCCTTGATTTTCCTGCCCCTCAGATGCTGCCTGGCCTGATGTGCTTTTCCAGCGCCACACTCGACTCTAATCTCCAGCATCTGCAGTCCTCACTTTCGCGTGGTTGATTTTTACCACTAAATGTGTGCTAATCCCAAGTTCCTACACTTTCCTATATCCTGGAATGTTATGAGATTCCAAATGTTCATCCAAATTTTTTTTTAAGTTGTAAGGTTTCCAGCTTCCACTATCTTCCCAGACACTGCATTCCAGGTTCCCACCACTCACTGAACAAAATGTTTTTCCTGGGTCCCCTCTGAATCTCCTGCCTCTTACCCCTAAACTATTCCCTCTTGTAGTTGGTCCTTCAACCAAAGGGTAAGAGTTGCTCTGTATTCACCCTGTCTGTACCTCAATCATGTCCCCCTCAAATATCCAAGCCTTTCTTGTCTCTTCTTATAGCTCAATTTCTCCATGCCAGGCAACATCCTGCGAACCTCCTCTGTACCCCTTCCAGTGCTATCACATCCTTCCTGTAGTGAGGTGACCAGACCTGCACACAGTATGCCATATATGGCCCAACCAATGCTCTGTACTACACCAACATTGGGCAGCACGGTGGCACAGTGGTTAGCACTGCTGCCTCACAGCTCCAGAGACCCGGGTTCAATTCCCGCCTCAGGAGACTGACTGTGTGGAGTTTGCACATTCTCCCCGTGTCTGCGTGGGTTTCCTCCGGGTGCTCCGGTTTCCTCCCACAGTCCAAAGATGTGCAGGTCAGGTGAATTGGCCATACTAAATTGCCCGTAGTGTTAGGTAAGGGGTAAATGTAGGGGTATGGGTGGGTTGCGCTTCGGCGGGTCGGTGTGGACTTGTTGGGCCGAAGGGCCTGTTTCCACACTGTAAGTAATCTAATCTAATCTAATCATTACCTCTTTGCTATTAGGCTTGACGCCATGACTGATGAAAGCAAGTATCCCATATGCCTTCTCAACTATCCTATTCACATTCTCTGCTGACTTCAGGGATCTGTGAATGATTGCCTGAAGATCCCTCTATTCCTCTAAGTCAACCAGTTCCCTGCCATTCATTAAGTACTCTCTCATCTTGTTTCTTCTTCCAAAGTGCATCACTTCGCATTTATCGGGGTTAAATACCATCTGACCAACCCATCTATGTTTTCCTGTAACTGACAACAATCTTCCTTTATATTAACCACTCTACCAATCTAGGTGTCACCTGTAAATTTACTTAACATTCCCCCATATTTTTATCTTTATTATTTATGTGTGTATATAGGCATAAAACAAATAATAAGGATCCTAGTACTGATCCTTGTGGTACACCACTGGACTTCAGCCTCTACTCTCACAGCCTTCTACCACTACCCTTTGTGTCCTATTACTAAGCCGGTTTCTGATCCATCTCACCAAGCTTCCCTTAATTCCATGTGCTTTAACTTTTTCAATCAGTCTTCCATGTGGGACCTTGCCAAAAGCTTTGCTAAGATCCGTATAAACTCATCAGTTGAACTTCCCTCATTCACATACTTGATCACATTTTCAAAAAGAATTCAACTCAACTCGTTAGACATGACCACCCTCTGACAAAGTCATACTGACTATCCCTAATTTATCCATGCCTTTCCAAGTGGACATTAATTCTCTCCTTCAGAACTTTCTCCAATAGTTTCCCTACTATTGATGTAAGATTCACTAGTCTGTAATTTTCTAGTTCATCTCCATCACCCTTCTTAAAAAGTGGGATTATAATTGCTGTTCTCCAGTCCTCTGGCACTTCCCCTGTAGCCAGGGAGAAATTAAAAATTTGTATCAGAGACTCTTTAATTTCCTGCCTCACCTCCCACAGCAGCCTGGATGCAATTCATCTGGACAAAAGGATTTGTCTGTTTTTAAGCCTGACAGAGCCTCCAATACATCCCCATTTCCTATGTCAAACTGTGCAAGTTCCTCACAGTCCTTTTTCCTGAATTCCCATCCCTATGTTCTCCTTTTCCAGAGTGAAGACCAAAGAGAAATATTCATTCAAAACCCTCCCAATATCCTGGGGCTTCAGAGGTTGCCACCTTGGGCCCTACACTTTCCCTAGTTAACCTCTCCCCTTTAATATATCTATAATATATCTTGGGATTCCCTCTAATCCTGTTCACAAGTCCTTTATCAGGCCCCATGGATGCATTTCTCATTGTTTTCTGAAGTTCCCTCTTGTCCTTCCTGTATTTCCATAGGGCTGCAGCTGAATTCTTCCCTTTGGTCTTGCTAAAAGCCCTACTCTTCGTTTTTATCCAGTCCTGAATTGTCTGAGGCATCAACGGGTCTCTGAACGTTTTGTTCCTATATTTCCCTCTAAAGGGTACATGTTGGTCCTGTACTTTTCCCAGCTCCTTTTTGAATGCCCCATTTATTGCTCTGCTGTAGACTTATCCACAAGAATCTGTTTCCAGTCTACAGGGCCAGATCTTGCTTTATTTTTATAAAATCTGACTTCCCCCAATCCAAAGCATTCTTTTCCAGGTAATTTTTTTCCCTTATCCAGAAAAATCTTGAACCATGCCGTGTTGTGCTCTACGTACTGATACTAAAAACTCCCCTGGATACATTTCAAGAAATCCACTCCCTTTACCCTTAACACCATGACTATTCTAATTTATATTGGGAAAGTTGAAATCCCCTTATATAATTATCCGATTATTACCCTTACACACCTCTGTGAACCGTCTGCTTATTTGCTCCTCTATTTCCTGCTGACTCTTTGGGGGCCTATAATACACTCCCAGTAAAATAGGTGCCTTCTTAACATTTCTAAGTTCTAGCCACAAAGCCTCATTTGAGGACCCTTCCACGGTATCACCTCTCCTTATTGCAGTAATTGACTCCTCAATTAATAGTGCTACACCACCACCCGTTTTACACCCTCCTCTGTCTCGCCTAAATATCCTATACATTGGAATGTTGAGTTACCAGTCCAGCCCTTCCCTCAACTATGTTTCTGTGATGGCAACAATATCTTACTTCCATGTGTCATCCAAGTCATTAACCCATCAGTCTTACCTATTACACTCCTAGCACTTAAAGTAAACCCTATCCAGCCTTGCCTTACTCTGTTGACACTCAACATGGTGAACTCACTGTGACTTGATTTCTTTGCTGTAGCAAGATGAGTCTCTGTTCCATCACTATTCTGTCTCCCTTACCCCTGACAGACTAGTTTAAACACCTCCCATCAGCACTAGCAAACCTTCCTCCGAGGATGTTGTTCCCAATGTGGTTCAGGTGCAGAACATCCTATTTGTGCATGCTCCACCTTCCCCAAAGATGGTTCCAGTGATCCAGGAATCTCAAACCCTCTCTTTTGCTCCAACTCTTGAGCCATGCATTCATCTGTCCTATTTTCCTATTTCTAAACTTCCTGGCAAGTGGCACTGGGAGTAATCCAGAGATAACAACCATTGAGGTCCTGTTTTTTAATCTACTGTCTAGCTCCTTGAATTCTTGATGCAAGACCTCATTCCTTACTTTGCCCATAGCATTGGTACCAACATGTACCACAACCTCTAACTCATCACCCTCCCCTTTGAGGATACCCTGCAGCCACACAGAGATGTGCCTGACCCTGGCACCAGGGAAGCAACACACCATCCTGGAGTCAGGTCTTTGGTGATAGAAATGCAGTTTGGGGTGATGATGTTTAGCATTTCCAATTATTCACCCACCTCCTATTTGTCACATATGCATTCATTCATTCTCTTTCTCACAGCAGTGTTGTGTTGAAGATTGAAAGCATTCTGTTGTGAAGAGGTGCAGCACTTCAATCAAATAAACAAAGTGCAATTGGCTCAAGAAGGTAAATACCTTTTATGACCCTTCTTTGGCCCACAAGGATCAGGAATGTTGCCTCGGACCCCAAGAGAGCTTTCAACTTCTTCCCATCCAATTACCTCTCCCTCTCTCTCTCCCTCTCCCTACCCAAAATCCTGCCTCAGTATCCAGCCTTACCTTCTGTTTGCTCCTTTCTTCCTGCTCTGCCCCAGCTTTGATCTCCAGCCTTTATCTCTCCAGGTTGCATGTCGCTTGCCTCCTAACCCCAGATCTCCAAAATTCCCTTTTCCAATAAATTGTGACTGTCTCCAAGGAGCCCAAGCTCCCTGCTTTTCTCCAGCCCCTCACAGTCAGCCTGCCTGTCGACCCTATTGCTACCAGGCAGAAAAGAGAAGGTCCTACTCTCATACTTGGCAGAGTCACACAGTGCAACGTGGAGTCTTATTTGATTTAGAGCTACCCACAAGAGTGGAAAATCGGGAAACAATCAATGATTTCAAAAGGAAATTGGATGGGGACTTGAGAAAATAAATACTCGGGGCCACAGGGATCGAATGGGGGAATAAGACTGACTGAATGGCTCCATGGAGAGTTGGTGCAGGTTTGATGGGCCAAATGTCCTTCTTCTGTGCTGTAAAATAAATAAATCTCTCCCCTCTATCTGTCCTGGCTTGCTGAACTTTCCCTATCACACTCCCCAGCACCCTGCCCATCTCCCCTCAAATACTGGGAATGTTGAATCACATGGGTTGGAATGGAGGACCCCTGAAAATGTTTTTAAAAAATCAACCAATTGAGATATGTTAGCAGGTGGGATTTAAACCTGGGCCTTGCAAGCTCTGAGGTTGGGACATTACCACTGCACCACAGGATCCCACATAGATAATGGTATCATCAAATTGCAAATTTGTATCGCCAATGATTGCTGCGTGTAATCAGCAGTCCTTTCATTGTTCATTGGTTGCAGACTTTGTAGAAGTCTTGATGCTGTGAATAGTGCAGACCTGATGGGCCAAATGGCCTTTTCTACACTGTATGAATCTATGAATCCAGTGAGATGTGTTAACTGTGATATTCCAAAGAATATGACTTGGGGGCTCTGTTTTCCACCATTTATCCACCATCACTACCTAGGATTCAGATCTCGAGTTGTACTTTTGATGATTATGGGTGATTCTAAGTACTGTAATGAAATAGAGTCAATGCTGTGGATGGAAGCTGGAGGCTAAAAAGCGATATAGACAGAGTAATATGAGGAAAATTGTGGCAGATGGATTTTAATATAGAGAACTGCAAGATCATTCACCAAGGTCCAAGGAAAATCTATCACGATATTTTCTTAAAGTCATGACACTAGGAACTACACAGGAGTGAAGTGATTTCAGGATCAAAATTCAGAAATCACTGAAAACTAGAGCAGAGTTACAAAGAAAAACAAAAAGGCAAATGTAAAATTGGCCTTCAACTCAGTGGTGTTGCAATTCTAAAGTGAGGTACATTCAAAAATACATTAGCTGCACAAGACTTGGTCAGACCCAAATCTTCTGGTCTCCGGTGCCAGGTTTTGTGATAAGTTTAAGTGTTGTCGGAGCAGCATCCATCCAGACAAGTGGGGACTATTACATCACATTTCAGAAATGGTCAGAAATCAGGTGTCCCTCCAAAAATGTGTTGGGATCTCTTGGTCATCCCAGTTCCATGGGAATTGCCTGGGAAGTTTATAGTTTTGTTGGGCAATTCCCCAGCTCCTGGGACCCTGCATAAATATCTATGACTCTGAATTAAAGTCACATACCTGAAAGAGATCCTCCCTAGTTACCTTGATAGTTACCTGGGATGAAACAGAGACCTCTCTGAATTCCACCAGAGGCCACTTACCCCAAGACCCTCAAATTCTTGTCTTTGAACATCTCCCTGATTCCCCATTGACAGCTTTGATCACAAATGACACAGCCCATACTCCAATCCCTTCCCTGACCCTCCAACACTCTACCCCTGTCACTCCAACCCTCTGACTACCCCCATGACGGTCTGAACATCCCTTGACATAGCCTCACCCACTTATCACTCTGCCACCCTCTCACTCAGCTTCCTACCCATCTTGCCACACTACCACCCTGTCAATTTATATAATCTGTTCAACTATCTCATTCACACCCATTTAAAAACTAACTAAAAAGTTATGTAACTATCCTAAAACTATTCACTTTGTTGGTGTTAGTGAGTGAAAACTTAGCAGAATATGGCAGTAAGCACTGTAAACATCGGGCATGACATTTCTTCACCTTGATGATCCTGCACAATTCCTATGGAGTCAGTGTATGAGGACCTCAAAGAGATCCTGACACATCTTTGGAGGTACATTCAGTTCCTGACAGTTTCTGCAGTGTGATGGAATACTCCCCACCTGGTTGGATGGGTTCATCCCCTACAATACTCAAGACCCTCGAATGGCACCACATTAACAAACATCCAGTCCCTCCACCATTAGTACACAGTGGCTGTAGTATGTACCATATACAAAGTGCACTCAGCAATTTGTCAAGGCTCCTTAGATAACAACTTCCAAACCCATCAACTTGACAACCAAGAAGAACAATGGCATTAGGCACATCCGAAGATAAAGACCTGCAAGTTCCATTCCAAATCAATCATGTTCCTGACTTGGGTTTAGATTGTTGTTGCTTCACTGTTACTGGAAAAAAATCTGGAATATCCTGCCTTTGCTTTTCTCATTCACAGCATATGGGCATCATCAAACAAGCTCAATTGTTATCAATCTCTAATTATCTTTGGGATGGTGTTGGTGTGCTGTTTTAACTAATGATTTGCCTATCTCTTTGAGAGGAATGATCACCTCTGCACCTCCTACAGTGCAATCACATCCTTCTTATAGCGCAGAGACCAGAACTGCTCTCAGTACTATAGCCATGGCCTAATCAAAGTGCTGTACAACTCTAACATAACCTCCCTGCTTATATAATCTAAGCTACGACAAATAAAGGCAAATGTCTCAAATGCCTTCTTAACCACATTATTAACCTGTCCTGTACATATACCATAAACAATAAGCGACCCAGTACTGATCCCGATGGCATACAACTGGACACTGGTCTCCAATAGCTAACAACCTTCTACCACCACACTCTGTCTCCTACCACTAAGCCAACTTGTCAAGTTACCCTGGATCCCATATGATTCTACCTTCTTTATCAGTCTCCCACCCAGGACCTTGTCCAAGACTTTGCTGCAATCTATATATCCTACATCAATTGCACTAACCTCATCTATACACCTGGTACCTCCTTGGAAAATGCTATCAAATTTGTTAGGCATGACCTCTTCCTGACAAAGCCATGCTGACTATCCCTGATCAAACCTTAGTTAAAAATCACACAACACCAGGTTATAGTCCAACAGGTTTAATTGGGAGCACACTAGCTTTCGGAGCGACGCTCCTTCATCAGGTGATTGTGGAGGGCTCGATCGTAACACAGAATTTATAGCAAAAATTTGCAGTGTGATGTAACTGAGATTATACATTGAAAAACTGATTGTCTGTCAATCAATTTTTCAATGTATAATTTCAGTTACATCACACTGCAAATTTTTGCTATAAATTCTGTGTTACGATCGAGCCCTCCACAATCACCTGATGAAGGAGCGTTGTTCCGAAAGCTAATGTGCTCCCAATTAAACCTGTTGGACTATAACTTGGTGTTATGTGATTTTTAACTTTGTACACCCCAGTCCAACACCGGCATCTCCAAATCATGATCAAACCTTGTCTCTCTGAATGGAGATTAATTTTCTCCTTCTGCATTTTCTCCAATAGTTTCCCTACCACTGATCTGAGTCTCACCGGTCTATAAATACCTGGTTTATCTCCACTACCCTTCTTGGAAAGTGGAACCGCATTAGCTGTCCTCTAGTTCTCTGGCATCTCTCCTGTGGCCCGAAAGGAATTAACGGTTTAGGTCAGAGCCCCTGTATTTTTCTTCCCTCATTTGCCAGAGCAGCCTAGGATGTAACTCACCTGGATCTGGGGATTTGTCCAATATTAAGCCAGCTAAAACATCCAATACCTCCTCATTTCCTTGGCCAAACTGCTCAAGAACCTGACAGTCCTTCTTCCTGAACTCTGTATCCACATCCTCCTTCTTCAAAGTGAGTACAGATGTAAATTACTCATTTAACACCCTCCAGATGGCCTCCAGCCTAAGTGCAGATTGCCCCCTGTAATGATCTGTGCTAGGCCCTATTCCTTCATGACTTATCCTGTTCCTCTTGTCGACTGCATAGTTGCAAGAAGAATCTCACCAACCACTTTATACAGTCTATTATGAATGGACAATAAATGCTAGCTTAACCAGCAACATCCACATCCCATGAATGAATAAAAATTGCTTTAGCACATCTTAAAAGAACAGTGATAGTGCATTGTAAAGATTTGATTACCCAGTGGATAGTTTGTTGAAAATTAATATTTAATTGAAGTTTTGGAAAACCGTTTGGATAATGCAGAGGAAACTCGTACATATACAATGCATATTTAGAATATGGTTTGTGAGTAGGGGCATCAGCACAGTGGTAATAACACTGGACTGGTACTTTAGATTCCCAAGCCAATATTCTGGGAACTTGGGTCAAATCCCAAAATTTGTGAAATTTGAATTCAATAAAGAATCCAGAAATAAAACTGGTCTAATTGTCAGCATACAACCATTGTTGAAAGCCCATCCAGTTCACAAATGTCCTTACCTGACTCCAGACCCATTGCAATGCGGTTATTTCTTAACTGCCTTCTGGGCCTTTAGGTCAATGGATGTTGGCCCTGGCTACATTCTGTAGAAAGATTGTCAATGTGCTAACAGTACAGGTGTTGCATAAAGAGATACATATCTACTTAAATCTCAATTTTACCTGTTAAATATTGGAGTAAAAAGAGATTTTTAAAAATTATTTGGTCTAACTATAGCACAATCCACTGTTGATGTGATTACACTTTTTGGACTCCAAAGTCCCCATTATAATGCACTTCCATTGTCTCACTAAAGAAATCATTTTTACATTGTTAGGCATTGCTTATTAAATATCTACAAATTAGTGATAGGCAATAGAATTGAACACTCAGAATGACTGAGAATGTTTCAATGCATTATGTATGAGTTGATGTGAATTATATATTTATTGATTTGGCCAATGGCTTGGAGCAGCAGTGAATGAATGAATCATTTTAAATTCAATGTATTACGTTTGATATGGAATATAGGGAATTATGCATGGGTAGAAGAATTAAATATAGAATTTAAATGAATTTGCAGTGAAGATTGAATGATTTGTTTGTTTCTGTTTTAGAAGGTTAAAGATGTTTACTTACTCGCTTATAAGCTGGCTATAGTGTGCTAAACATTTGTCAGGGTTTGATGAATGCTGGAACTTTTCTCCTAACTCTCAGATTTGCTACTTATCGCATGGTTTTGCTTTTCAATGTTTCAATTTGGAGCACACTGACATCTCTCATTGCGATGTTGCTGCCAGGACTCTTTATGAGCAAGGACTGGGACACAGCTCATTGTTTGGACTAGAGTGCACCTCAAGGCTGCTTGCTTGCAGTCCTAGTGCTCACTCACGTTATGCCTAAATCGACATTTACATCACCCCTGCCTTACATTGTCTTGCCTTTTTGTGTTTTCTCCCTTCAGCCGGAACTTGAGGGCTCACAATGATTCTTATCCTGATTGCCTTATGGTGCAGACACAGAGCTAGGCAGCTTACATGGTTGTCAGCAGACATTAGTCCAGATGTATGTCAGTGTTTCACCTGCACCATGCATCAGTCACAAATGCAGCAAACACACCGTATGTTCTTCAAGGAGTCAAAGAGTCATACAACTTGAAAACAAACCCTTCAGTCCAACTCGTTGTTGTCGACCAAGTTTCCCAAACTAAACTAGTCCCATTTCCCCACATTTAACCCATATCCCTCTAAACCTTTCCTGTTCATGTACCTATCCAAATGTCTTTTAAATATCCAAACTCTACCTGCATCTACCACTTCCTCTGGTAGTTCATTCTACCCTCTGTGTGAAAAAGTTGCCCCTTGTGAGAAATGGCTCTCACTCTTCAATAATTTCAGTCTGAGTCAAATTCTGAAGCAGGTATTTATTAAAACATTCTTATAAGAATGGGTGACAAGTAGGCACCCCAATCAACATGTTACATCGCAAGTTATACAGTTCAGCTGAGTCTCTCAGTACTCCTCTTTTACCTTATTGGCTTAGCATGCAAAGCGTCAAACCTACCATAAGCTACTCACTTCACTCCTCCTCTGTTTACTTCTCCCACTACTCTAAGCCTGTCGCCCCTTACTCTTGTTTGTTTCTTGCCTTATTTGGCCATATACGTGTCAAAGTTCAGGTGTTAGCTTGGCTGTTTTACCACATCACTCTGTTGTTAGCATGCATCCCCCTTCGCTGCAAGCTGTGTACGTGCTTGCTAGATCAACACTTCTTCCCCACACTGAGCCTTATGATCTGTTTGTGGTTTGTGTACATGTTTGCTAAAGCAACATTTTGTCCCCTATAGTACACACTGAGCCTTATGACCTCTGATTGTGGTTTCTGCAGCACTGAGCCTTATATTTTTTACAAAGTGTTTTTTTACAAGCTTCTTGCAGAAGGAACACTTACATTTTTCACAAACATATTCTCCACAATTCCCCCTTTTCCTTTAGGCTAATAACTGTTGCCTTCTGCACAGGCCACCTCCAAGTTTGTCAGCAGCATCCCTGAGACCCCATCTGTCTTGGAAATATCTTCAAAATGACTCATCCCCTCATGGTTCAATGGGTAAAGTTCCGGTCGCTGACTACTGGTTAGGGGCATTTGTTTAGTCAGGGCCGTTTCAATCAGCTGCTGGGTCAATCCCCGTGCACATGGTACGATGCAACATCCTATAGCTATCAGTATTCCAGCAACCACTATCAAGGAGGTGAGTATGGAGGCCACTGCACCTTTCCATTTCCCAAACCAGGATTCCAGCCATCCAGTGAGAGAAGTGTCTACCCCTGAATTCTCAACCAACTCCTCTGCCAAGGTAGTCAACCCGCGCAGGGCTCGAGTGATTGAACCATCAGGTGCTGTGTTATTTGGAATAAAGGTACAACAACTACCCCTTAACATCACGCACACGCCCCCTTTTTCAGCTAGGATCATGTCTAAGGCCAATCCGTTCTCCCAAGCCATTCTGCTGGTTGCATCAAGCTGCTCTGCTATACCCTTGACTGCATCCCTAGTGTAGTTAATGAACCTTTGTTGATTATTAGAAAATATAGTTTATCCAATCCACATTCTTGTTGACCATTACCCACCAGAAGAAAGCCAACTCAAAGCCTGCTGCAATCTGGTTGTGAGCCTTGAACTCATCTGGTACCCCTTTAGGAACTCCTATAGAGTCCAGATATATACGATCATCAAAAGAGGTATCCAATAATGATCTTTTACTCTGACTCCTTTTTGTGACAACCTTTTCCTTATCAAATGCCAAGGTCAATGGGATTGCCAGTTGCACAATTGCACATGTGCCTCCCCAATCTGGAGGTAGGGTGGGTCTCAGTATTCTCCCTCCACAGTACCACCACAGATCCACTCGGGGAACTTGCAGCGCTGAGTATTTCCCTCCCTTGTCTATTCCAGTCACATTTTCAATATTGATATACCCAAATCTCTGAACTGATTTAGACCTTGTCTGCTAACACACGACGTGTGATTGCCGACCGTGACCAAAAACGTAGGGGGGGTTTAAATCTTTCTTCTCCAAGGGAGGGAACATTAGAGAAGTACAATTCCCAATATTTCACGCAGTCTTATCCTGATAGAGGGTGATCATACATTCCATGCCCTCCCTGTCTTGCTGCCACCCGAGCAGAAAGGGGCCTGGGCCATTGGCCTACCGGAGGCACATGCATAGCAATTGCTTTTGTTCAGACTTTTCACGTGTACTTTACCCATTCAAGCCAGGCATTTGAATCCCTGTAACCAATTTCTATTTTGATGGTCTGTTTTAAGTCCTTTATCCCAATAATTTGTACCATCTTACAGTCATTGGGAGGGGCGAAAGGATATACCTGTGGTGTCTGAGTGCTCTTTTCATTTACTTTGACTGGCCACTTTCCTCTGCCCACCTGTATGCGGAAACAACAGCCCGGGAAAGCCTTCACCTCTATCCCAAATGTTTCATTTAATTGGACCTAATAGGAGTCCCCTTCTAGAACCGCCCTGTGCCATGTGGTAATTGTTAAATATATTGAGTTACATTTTGTATGGGGACAATCAGAAGCTGGCCGGAAGGGGCGTCGGTGTATTGTGACGAGTTGATTAATCCAAGTACCATCCCCAAGGCCATCCCCGTAGAACTTAATGTGTATATCTGAGTTTCTGTACGGTCTTTGATTTTCTACATCTCCACAATCAACTAGGCTGCAGGCATCAGTATCTATTACTTGTGGATTAGCACTCTCAGGGACCGTTATCACCAAGTAAGAGGACCACACCCAGATTGGACAAAATCCAAAGACTAGAAGAGTTAAGATCGTATACCTAAGTATGCACCTCATTCCAAAAATAGTGCTGAAGCACCGAGAGACTTAATAAACAATCTTACAGAAATAATCCTGCGCTCGCATCGCCACTGTATAATCAGTTTCTCAAAGTCTCTTTAGCCTGAGTTTCAATGGTTCTTTCATTGATTTGGCCATCCAGACTTCTTTCTCAACCGGAAACTCCATCGGTCCCTTAATCCTGGTGAAATGAGTCCAACCTCTCTCCGCCGTTCTTATTGCCGTTTCGGTAGTCAAAAGAGCCTGGTCTGGCCCTTCCCAATCTGGTTGTAATTTAGTCTCTGTCCATGACTTTACAAGGACCCAATCTCCCGGCCGGATTGGATGAACGGCAAAATCGAGGGGTGGAGTCTGTGCGAGTAAAGACAAAGAGGAGGATAGGCCCAGTATATACTTGTTTAAGAACAAGTCCTTAGTCTCGGGGATCAGCAGTCCCCCTGTCAGCCCCAAGTATGGCAGCCCAAACAATATTTCATAAGGGACAGACCCAAATCTTTCCTTGGAGCCGTTCACGTTCATAGGAGTGTTATCGGCAAACATCGGGTCCAGGGGAGTCAGGTCTCTAATACCAATTTGGACAACTGTCTTTTAAGAGTTTGGTTCATCCTCTCGACCCTCCCTGAAGACGGAGGGTCACGAGGTGTGAAAATCCCAGGAGACTTCCAAGCTTTGCGTTATTCCCCGGAGCACCTTAGAGGTGAAGTGGCTTCCCTGGTCTGAGTCTATACGCTCCACTATCCCATAACGGGGAACTATCTGCTCAAGAATGATCTTAGATACCCCACTTGCTGTCGCTGCGGCCAGGGGGTATGCTTCCAGCCAACCAGATAAATGGTCTACTATAATCAACATGTATTTTAGCCCTCCTACCCGGGGCAGTTCAGTGTAATCCACCTTTATGTTCTGAAATGGTCTTAGCCCAGGGTCTCTCCTATCTGGGACCTGTTTCCTTTGTACCTTCTTGTTTATCTTTTTACATGTTATACAGCCTTCACACATCTGTTTGGCAATCGTGTATATCCCTTTGCATCCATATTTCCTAAGAACCAAATCACACATTGCCTGCACTCCCCAATGACTCCCCTGATGTAGGACAGCCATGATTTCTCACATCAGCATCTTAGATAACATTTCCCGACCATCGGGTAGCACCCATTTCCCTTCTACCGTTTTTGTAGCCCCTAGTTCCTCCAACTCCTTCTCTTTCCTAGCACTAAATAGGGGTCTCCCCATAGGTTCCTGTATTGTGGGACCAAGGTAAATATCGGGGTGACCTGTGGGTTCAAAGCTGCCTCCTTAGCGACTTCATCCGCCAACCTATTTCCCCTTATCCCGGGATCATCTCCCCTCTGATGACCATTAATGTGGACTATGGCTATCTCCTTTGGCAGCAAACTTGCTGAACTAACGCCTCATGAGCCAGTTCTTTACTTCTACTGTTTACCAGTCCTCTCTCCTGCCATATTTTCCCGAATGTGTGTGCCACCCTGAAGGCATATTTAGAGTCTGTGTAGACAGTTCCTTCCTTCCCCTCTAGAGTCTTAAGAGTCTTAAGAACTCTAGCGCATAGAGTTCGCAGGTCTGTGCCGACCAGTCATTGGGCAGCCTACCAGCATCGACTACACTCCCCTCTATTCCATCCACTACCGCATATCCGTTACGTCTTTTGCCTTCAATTACTCTGGGGGACCCATCCACAAACAGTCTGGCCCCTGCATGGAGACAGATGCCCCTAAGGTCCAATTTTTCTTTAGTCTGATATTCTATGACATCAAGGCAGTTGTGTTCTGGTTCCGAGGGAGCTACGTCCTCCCCACTCCAGAGAAAAGTAGCTGGATTCAGACAAGTGTCTCTGATCAACATAAGGTCATCCTTCTCTATTAAAATTGCTTTGTATTTTAAAATTCTAGAGTCCGTAAGCCACCGCCCTGCCTTCTGGTTCAGTATGGCCTGTACTTGATGCGGGGTGCTTACTATCAATGCCCCGACGAATGTGAGTTTTCGACTTTCTTCTACCAATAGTGCAGTTGCTGCTGCTGACTGCACACACTCGGCCACCCTCTAGAAACTGGATCTAATAATTTAGACAAGAATGCTACCGGCTGTTTCATCCCTCCCCATCGCTGGGTTAGGACCCCTAGGGCTGCTCCCTTATCAACGGTGGCAAACAAGTGAAAGGGCTTATCTAGGGAAGGCAACACAAGGACAGGGGCATGGATCAAACTTTTCTTTAATCCCTCCACTAATTCTTTTTCTTCCTCTGTCCACTTTAACAGCTGTGGTTCTTCTTCCAGCAATTTAAGGTATAATTTCTTTGTCTTTTGGGCGTATGACTCGATCCATGATCTACAGTATCCTGTTAGCCCCATAAATTTCCTCAATTCCCATTTAGTCCGAGGGAGTGGCATTCCCACTATCCCTCCAATACTTTCAGGACTTATTTTCCTTTTTCCATCACTGGCCAGGTGTCCTAAGTATTTTACTTCCCTTTCTACATATTATAATTTGTTCCTTGAGACCCTCAATCCCTGTTGTGCCAGAAAATTTAATAATTGATTAATTACTTCCGTTGTTCCTTTCTCATCTTCTCCTGTGACCAATAGGTCATCTACATATTGCAGCAAATTTGTCCCTTGGGGATTTATAATTTTTTCCAAAATTTGTTCTAAAACCTGGCCAAACAAGTTCGGGGACTCAGTGCATCCCTGAGGAAGCACTGTCCATCTATGTAGCTGTTTCTGCCCTGTTCTTGGGTCTTCCCACTCGAAGGCGAACATGTTTCTGCTTTCCTCTGCCAGGGGGCATACCCAAAAGGTGTCCTTTAGGTCCACCACACTGAACCCACTTGTGGTCGTGTGGGATTTTACTCAAGAGGGTATAAGGATTAGGGACTACCGGGTGTCGAGTCTGTACAATCCTATTAAGGGTCCTTAAATCTTGTACCAGACGGTAGGTACCATCTGTTTTCTTTACTGGCAAAATGGGGGTATTATAGGGAGACATGCAGAGTTCCAGCAGGCCATCCCTAATTAATCCCTCAATCACAGGTTGTAACCCCCTTCTTCCTTCGGTCGAAATCGGGTACTGTCTCTCACATACCGTCTCCCCCACCTGTTTCAAGCTGATCTTGAGAGAGGGAATCTGCAATCCCCCTCGATTGCCTTCCGGTGCCCATACCGTGGGGTCTATTTGTTTTTCCTGTTCCTCGGTCAAAAGGGCCATTTTTACTACTAGTTGTGGGTTGCTCACCCTGATCCCTAGTCCTAATAATATAATTAAGTCTCTTCCTAACAAACTACTTCCTATGTCCGGAATGTCCCTCAATTGTCCCTCAATTTTTCCTTCCTCACTTTCGATCGTCATAGATTCAAATACAGGGACTGTAAATCCTTCCCCTTTAGTTGTTTTGTTAATTGTACTCCTTTGGGTATAAAATTTAAAGATGATCGTGCTGCCCCCGTATCTACTAAGAAAACTGTATCCTCTTTATGAGGTCCCACCTTTAGATTTATCAAGGGTTCCTGGTGGGTCCCCGGGGGCAGGATCTCCTGACGCCCTTATTCTTCATCAAAGTTCTTAAGTGGTATCGCCCTCTCTTCCCTTTTCAGATCCGGACACTCCCGCTTAAAGTGACCTGTCTTTCCACATTAGTAACATCCCGCCTGTGAGGATTTCCACCTTGATCCCTATCCCTGTCGACAGGACCCACTAACGGGTCCTCCTCGTTTTCTTCCCCTACCTCTATTTTCAACATACTGACAGCCATCACTCCGGTTGCTTACTACCGGTTCCACTCTTTTCTTGACTATCTCATCAACCATGGCTATCATCATTTTCGCCTTCTGTTTTTGCTTCTCATCCTCTCTCTTTACAAACACTTTCTGTGCCTCTCTCAATAATTCATCCAATGATTTCTCACTCCATCCCTCTATTTTTTGTATTTTCTTTTGGATATCCGGCCATGCCTTAGTCATAAAATGTACGTTAAGGAGGCCCTGAGCTACTGGACCCTCAGGAATCATAACCGAATACTTTCTCATTGAGTCCCACAGCCTCTATAAAAATGCTGAGGGAGTCTGAACTTTCTCTTGTTGGATTTCAAACGCCTGTGTTAAATTCTGGGATTTAGGGACTGCCTCTCTGATTCCTTTTATTATTAAGTCTTTGAGGTCCTTCATCTGGGTTTGGTCATCTGCCTCGTTGCTCCCCCAGCCTGGGTCTGTATTGGGAAACTTCTGTTCAGCCGACATAACTCCCTCCCCAGGGAGGTGTTCTCTTTCCCATGACCTTGTGGCTGCTCTTCTGATCATCCGTCTCTCTTCCCCAGTGAAGAGAATATTTAAAATAGACATTAACTCCGTCCAAGTGTTTAGATTGGGACCTAGGAATTGATCTGCTTGCTCAGATACACCCACAGGATCTTCAATAAGAAGTTTCATCTCCTTCTTAAAGGTCCTGACTTCGCTGCTTGTTAAAGGGGCATTTACGAAGCCAATTATTCCCTGCCCTATGGGAACTTCTCTGAGATGGTATACATTTGTCTGTGAGTGTCGTTCCTTGAATTTCGGGAATGGATATTCCTTAATATCCTTTTGTAATTGCTTTACCTCCTTCATCAGTCCTCCTTTCAGGACTTTTGGTATCACAACCTTCACCTGTTCCTCATCGTCCCCCTCCCTTGCTCGCCACCAGCTGCCACCCCTAACCCAGCGCCATCGGCTTGTAGATTGTTAGGCTCCTTTTGAAGAGGTCATATGGTAGAGGCAAATGGTCAAGAACGTCCCAAGGGGGAGGGGGTGCCGAGGGCGACTTTTTCTCCTTTCCTGTCATAGTTTTCATCCTATATAAATGCACGTCTTGACTTCCCTGCCAGCAGGAGGCGTAGTCAGACTCCTCTTTACAGAAAGATTGTTTTTCATTAACATATGACTTCACCAATTGACATACCCAATCCTCGTCTGACCCATATTTCGGCCAAAAGACTGATGGTGGACGAATACTCTCTTTGGTCCAGACAAAACAACAATATTTTATCATAGTTTTCTTATCCTTCTCTCTTGTACAAGAATTATTTTTCCAATTTTTCAACATCTATCCCAAAGGACTTTCTGGAGGGATGTCTTCTGGGATTTCTTTACCCTTTATCCCAGGCGCCTCATTTTTGCTTCCTTTACCTCCCATAGTGGTCAACCTGCTCGTCCCTTAATTTGACAGGTATCACATTCCCAGTCACCAAGGCAATTCCAACTCAAACCCCAATCAAACCTACGGGACTCTAACCCCAATCAAACCCAGGGGACTCTAACCTCAATCAAACCCAGGGGAACATCCCTCCCAAAGGACTTTCTGGAGGGATGTTTTCCAGGACTTCTCTATCTGTTTTCCCAGGCATCTTATTTTACTTACCCCGAGGCTCACTGCCTCCCGTGATGTTCAACTCATCAGTCCCTCAATTCGACAGGTATCACACCCGTCAGTCACCAAGGTAATACTAAAAAGTCTCTTTTCTTTCCTTGGTCTGTGCACGGAGTTGCCTGGCTGCAGCTGTGCCTACTATTCCACGCCTGCCTTATTTTCCTGTTCTGGTTTGGAATGACTCCCCTAGGGTCCTCGCCTCCAACACACTCCATTCACCTGGACACCCCGTGTTGGCCTATTACCCGCCATCGACCTCTTCATTTCCAACTGCTATCGAGACATTAACCGCCTCAACCTGCCTACCCCCCTCCCCCACTCCAACCTCTCACCCTCACAACATGCAGCCCTCCAATCCTCTACTCCAATCCCAACCTCACCATCAAACCGTGAATAAAGGGGGCACAGTGGTAGTTTGGCGCAGTGACCTCTACACCGCTGAAGCCAGACGCCAACTCGAGGAAACCTCCTCCTACCGCCCCCACGACCATGACCCCACCCCCCATCACCAAACCATCATCTCCAGACCATACAGAACTTCATCACCTCAGGAGATCTCCCACCCACAGCTTCCAACCTCATTGTCCGGGAACCCCGCACTGCCCGATTCTACCTTCTTCCCAAGATCCACAAGCCTGACCACCTTGGCCGACCCATTGTCTCAGCATGCTCCTGCCCCACTAAACGCATCTCTACCTACCTCTACACTGTCCTATCCCCCCTAGTCCAGGAACTACCCACATACATTCGAGACACCACCCATGCCCTCCACCTCCTTCAAGACTTCTGTTTCCCCGGCCCCCAACACCTTATCTTCACCATGGATATCCAATCCCTCTACACCTCCATCCGCCATGACCAGGGTCTCCAAGCCCTCCGTTTCTTCCTCTCCCGACGTCCCCAACAGTACCCTTCCACTGACACTCTCATTCGTTTGGCTGAACTGATCCTCACCCTTAACAATTTCTCCTTCGAATTCTCCCACTTCCTCCAGACCAAACGGGTAGCCATGGGCACACATATAGGCTCCAGCTATGCCTGTCTCTTTGTTGGCTGCGTAGAACAGTCCATTTTCCGTAATTACACCGGCACCACTCCCCACCTCTTCCTCCGCTACATTGATGACTGCATTGGCACCACCTCATGCTCCCGCGAGGAGGTTGAGCAATTCATCAACTTCACCATCACATTCCACCCTGACCTTAAATTTACCTGGACCATCTCTGACACCTCCCTCCCCTTCCTGGATCTCTCCATCTCCATTAATGACGACCGACTTGACACTGACATTTTTTACAAATCCACTGACCCCCACAGCTACCTGGATTACACCTCTTCCCACCCTACCTCCTGCAAAAATGCCATCCTGTATTCCCAATTCCTCCGCCTCCACTGTATCTGCTCCCAGGAGGACCAGTTCCACCACAGAACACAACAGATGGCCTCCTTCTTTAGAGACTGCAATTTCCCTTCCCACGTGGTTAAAGATGCCCTCCAATGCATCTCGTCCACATCCCGCACCTCCGCCCTCAGACCCCACCCCTCTAACTGTAACAAGGACAAAACGCCCCTGGTGCTCACCTTCCACCCTACCAACCTTAGCATAAACCAAATCATCCGCCGACATTTCCGCCACCTCCAAACAGACCCCACCATCAGGGATATATTTCCCTCCCCACCACTTTCCGCCTTCCGCAATGACCGTTCCCTCCGTGACTACCTGGTCAGGTCCATACCCCCCAACAACCCACCCTCCCGTCCTGGCACCTTCTCCTGCCACTGCAGGAATTGCAAAACCTGCGCCCACACCTCCTCCCTCACTTCCATCCAAGGCCCTAAAGGAGCCTTCCCCATTCATCAAAGTTTTACCTGCACATCCACCAATATCATTTATTGTATCCGTTGCTCCCGATGCGGTCTCCTCTACACTGGGGAGACTGGATGCCTCCTAATAGAGCGCTTTCGGGAACATCTCTAGGACACCCGCACCAATCAACCACACCGCCCTGTGGCCCAACATTTCAACTCCCCCCTTCCCACTCTGCCGAGGACATGGAGGTCCTGGGCCTCCTTCAGCGCCGCTCCCTCACCACCCGATGCCTAGAGAAAGAACGCCTCATCTTCTGCCTCGGAACACTTCAACCCCAGGGCATCAATGTGGACTTCAACAGTTTCCTCATTTCCCCTTCCCCCACCTCACCCCAGTTCCAAACTTCCAGCTCAGCACCGTCCCCATGACCTGTCCTACCCACCTATCTTCTTTTCCACCTATCCACTCCACCCTCCTCTCTGACCTATCACCTTCATCCCACCTCCATCCACCCATTGTACTCTTTGCTACCTTGCCCCACCCTCCTCCCTGACCTATCACCTTCATCCCCACCCCCACTCACCTATTGTACTCTATGCTACTTTCTTTCCACCCCCACCCTCCTCTCATTTATTTCTCCACCCTTCAGACACTCTGCCTGTATTCCTGATGAAGGGCTTTTGCCCAAAACATCAATTTTCCAACTCCTCGGATGCTGCCTGACCTGCTGTGCTTTTCCAGCACCACTCTAGTCCAGAATAGGGTCCTCGTCAGTCGACTGGACAGGGCACCCACCGACAAAAGACACAGGACCGTTCAGAAAGTAACGGGACGCATCTTCCCAGTCGTCGACGGTGACCACTCCGCCGTTGAAGACAGTATCCCAGACGACGCCCCAATTGTGAGAAATGGCTCTCACTCGTCAATAATTTCAGTCTGAGTCAAATTCCGAAGCAGGTATTTATTAAAACATTCTTATAAGAATGGGTGACA
Source organism: Chiloscyllium plagiosum (assembly GCF_037043375.1). Classification (NCBI taxonomy): domain Eukaryota; kingdom Metazoa; phylum Chordata; class Chondrichthyes; order Orectolobiformes; family Hemiscylliidae; genus Chiloscyllium; species Chiloscyllium plagiosum. The sequence continues at coordinate 16,676,898 of NW_028270140.1, forward strand.
TGTAGGCACCCCAATCAACATGTTACATCGCAAGTTATACAGTTCAGCTGAGTCTCTCAGTACTCCACTTTTACCTTATTGGCTTAGCACGCAAACGTCAAACCTACCATAAGCTACTCACTTCACTCCTCCTCTGTTTACTTCTCCCATTACTCTAAGCCTGTCGCCCCTTACTCTTGTTTGTTCTTGCCTTATTTGGCCATATACGTGTCAAAGTTCAGGTGTTAGCTTGACTGTTTTACCACATCGCTCTGTGGTCTTTTGTTAACGTGCATCCCCCTTCGCTACAAGCTGTGTATGTACTTGCTAGATCAACACTTCTTCCTCACACTGAGCCTTATGACCTGTTTGTGATTTGTGTACGTGTTTGCGAAAGCAACATTTCATCCTCTATAGTCCACACTGAGCCTTATGACCTCTGATTGTGGTTTCTGCAGCACTGAGCCTTATATTTTTCACTAAATTTTTTTACAAGCTTCTTGCAGAAGGAAAACTTACATTTTTCACAAACATATTCTCTACACCCTCACGTCCCTTTTAAAACTTTCACCTCTCACCTTAGAATGATGCCCTCTAGTTTTGAATTTCCCAACCCTAGGGAAAAGACCTTTGCTATTATCAATGCCCCTTATGATATGATAAACCTTTATTAGGTCACCCCTCAACTTCCTACTCTCCAATTAAAAGTTTTCCAGCTTATCAAGCCTCTCTTTATAACTCAAACCTTCCAGTCCCAGTAACATCCTTGTAAAGCTTTCTGAACCCTCTCCAATTTTTTTTTGTGGACGGCACGGTGGCACAGTGGTTAGCACTGCTGCCTCACAGCGCCAGAGACCTGGGTTCAATTCCCGCCTCAGGCGGCTCTCTGTGTGGAGTTTGCACATTCTCCCCGTGTTTGCGTAGGTTTCCTCCCACAGTCCAAAAAATGTGCAGGTTAGGTGAATTGGCCATGCTAAATTGCCCATAGTGTTAGGTGAAGGGGTAAATGTAGGGGAATGGGTCTGGGTGGGTGCGCTTCGGCGAGTCGGTGTGGACTTGTTGGGCCAAAGGGCTTGTTTCCACACTGTAAGTAATCTAACCTAATAGCAGTCGGCAGTCTGATCACTCATCATTCTATGGAACACTATCAACTTCATCCCGATGGACATATGCTGCTATCCCTTCATTGCCATCGAGTCAGGCTTCTTGAATTTCCAATTCAACACCATTGTAGAGGTACAGCAAGACATAAGGACAATAGCAGCTGGCAGTTCAAAAAGATTACCCACTGTCATCTTCTCTAGTGGAACTAAAGATGTGTGACAAATGAGAACGTCATTCAGTGCATTTAGCCTGTGTCAGCTCACTGAAAAAGGTACCCAATTAGATCCACTCCTCTGCTCTTTCTCCACAGCTCTGAAAACTTTTCCTTTTCAAGTATATATTTGACTGTCTTTGGAAAGTTCTATTGAATCTGATTTCAACACCCTAATAGGAAATGCATTCTAAATTGTAACAACCTCTCTGATGAAGTGTTTGGCTCTCACAGGGTACTTTGCCTGATGTTGATATGCTTATAGTATCATTATAACATGTAAAATTGGTCATGGATGTCATGGTATTGAAGAATTGAACAGATGTTTATTTTACAGTTAGCTATTTATATAAATGCTACATTCACAGACATTTTGTGTCTGAGCTAGTCTTAAATTGTTAGATTACACCATAGAGCAGCATGCTTCTAATAACAAGTCAAACTTTAAGTAATCTCTAATAAGGTGGTGCCTGTGACCTTTATACTGTGACAACATTAAGGGTTGGTTCCTTAAAAGTACATTGACCATGAAACATAACACAATGTTCCACTTTTCTCAAAGATAATCGAATACAGATATCATTAATTGTATATTGGCACGTGTTGTCAATTTGATAATTGGATAAATGGATGAAAGAGAGTTTACAGGATTAAGATTTCAAACTTCATTGTCACACTCTGAAGATTTGACAGTTTGTCCTGATCTAGGGTTGGTCTCATCACTATCTGGAGAGCAGTGTGCTATTTCCTATTGAACTTCTTTCACAACTTGGTTATCTTGCTGTTGATAACTGCCTCTCAATGTCACCACACAATTGTCATTGGAGCTTTCCTTTTCACCACCTTCATACCTGATTGGTCTGAGCTGGCTTCTGTGCCTTCTAACACCATGATCAGTGGCTTCATATGATCTGGACCAGTTACATATCTAAGAAACATTTGCTTGTACCTGAATATTGGTATTTGGATTTTGAACTCACACTCTTTGCCCAGTGTGCAGTTTTGATAAAACAAAACTGAAAGAACTGCAGATGCTGGTAATCAGAAACAAAAGCAGAAATTGCTGGAAAAACTCAGCAGGTCTGGCAGCATCTGTGGAGAGAAAGCAGAATTAAGTGACCCTTCTTCAGAACTGAGTGAAACTTGTTTTTATTGCAGTTTTGATAGTTCTCTAACAGCTTGCTCACGTACAGCTTTCATTCCTATCTGTCTTTGAAGAAGAATGTCTTGAGTTTAGGAATGAGTAGACAACTGGTTGCTGGACCATGTTGTTCTGAGCATAACTTGTGCTGGGGATGGTAAACCCTTTCCATTGGTGCTGCATGCAGCAATGCAATGTGAACATCTTGCTTTGCTGCACAACACTGTGTCATCATTAACTTGCTAGTACATACCCAATTTCTGATGAAGGGCTCCAGCCCAAAACGTCGATTTTCCTGATCCTCGGATGCTGCCTGACCTGCTGTGGTTTTCCACTCTCAGCTCTGCTCTCCAGCATCTGCAGACCTCACTGTCTCTTAGTACATACCCAATTGTCTATTAGATCATCTGAGAGGATATTGGGGTGGTGATGTGATATGGGTCACTTTTCCGTATATAGACATGTCTTGAAATGATTCACATTGAACTGTCATCCATTTTCAGGCACTATCAATTGCAAGATACCAAATAAACTGAGTATAGCAGTCACTGTGTTGGAGATGGTCACACTCATTATATTGTGTCTTCAAACAAATAGGAAATTTGGGTGAGTAATCTATCACTAGATTATGACCAACTCAGTGCAGTGCGACTTGCTTTGGTGCTGCTGAGTGCTGGTGAGGAGCAGACTGGAGGTGGGAGTGATGTGGGACAGTTGTTGGACTTGGGACTGATGCCACGTGCTGAGCTGCTGCTGGTTGACATTCTTACCGCACTGTAATATAAATCCTTTCCACAACGTCATGACTATCTCATTTTTAACTCATTCTCAGACACTGCATGTAATGTTACTGCTTTCCTTTTCTTTAATAGCTTTTTATTTACTCTGTAAGATTTGTGCCTCAGTATTTGTACCAAAGATGGTGCCATTAAAAGGCAGCCACTATAAAAATGTTTCACTGTACTCCTGCACTGCTATACTGGGGTACATGTGAAAATAAAGGATATTCCATCCCTGTGCATCATGAATTAGTCTGCTGCCCCTTTCATTCAGGGAGCAGATGGATGGTTGTGTGGATGTAAAGGCTCATTTTGCTGCTGTGATTTGACTAGCCTCACACCCATTCACTGGTCATTGACTATTTTGTTACATCCCACTACACAAAATTAAGTGAGAGCCATCTTATGCACTTAATACCCGTGTGTCTCTGGTTTAGCATGGATATGATATTTTGGCACAATGCATTCGGTATTAGGACTTGTTTGTCCTTGAGATGATTTATTCTGAAGTGCACATTTGTCTATATTGCCAAATGAATTAATCTTCTTTGGTTATTATTTAATCCTGTCAGGCCATGCTTGGATGGTGATCTTTTGCATTTCTTGTAGTTGATCCCTTTTGGCAGTTGCTTTTTGCACTGGTTCTGGCCCAAGTGTAACAAATCAACCTTGAGAATGTCTAACTTCATAGTCTAGAGTATCAACATATGGATCAAGAGAAATTTCTATGTCGTTATAGGGGCTGGCTAACCTGTTCAAAATCAGATATAATCATCTTGCTTCCTGGTTTATATTTTATTTGAAAGTCATATTTTTACAAATGTGTGGAGCACTCATTAATGGTCGATTATTTGTAATCGCTTCTGATCTGTTTCAATGGTGAATTTCTTGCTCAAAATCTGGATGTGAAACTGCGTAGTGTCAAATTCCAGAGCTAATGTTTTGTGTTCTTCATTGGAGAAGTTGGCTTGTGCAGACGACAGGGATTTGAAATCAGAATCAGCAAGTTTTCAGCTTTGCAAAAGACACACAGCTAGGCGTTTTTATGATGCCATTCCCTGTGAGAATTCTGTCCTCCCTGGGATCATAGCATTGTAGTAAGCAATATTTTTCTGACAAAACCTGCTTCAGAGAATCAAAGATGTATCAATGGTGGTCCTGCCTATGTAGGAGACAATGTATTTGAGCTTATCCCTCGGTGGGGATTCTTTGTCTGTAAAGTTGGAAATATATGACAAGAGGAAGTTAAAAAAATTCAAGGCAGCAATACCACTCCTCTCTATCTTGTGAAATTGGCATTTGTTTAACATCCTTGTTCTTACTGCATTTAGATGAACTCCTTGAATGGAGTAAATGAATTCAAAGAAGTCTATCTGGCTGACATTGATCTGGCATTTTGTGCTGTTAAATGCTAATCCATGTTGTTCCACTTTTGTTATCAGTGGAGATATTTGTGGTCATGCCTGCTTTCATTGTACCCATAGTTGTGACATCGTCAGCTTTACAAATATGACCCAGTTCATCCTCAATAATCCTGACTTTTTCAAAGCAAGATTCTTTTCCAAGCTGAGTGTGAAGCTTGGATATGGGGCTGTCTATTTAGCAGAAGAATCCCAACAGTTTACAATACTTAGAATGCCACCAGACAGTAGTGTTTCTGACAGTGTCCATTTGCATTAACAGTTAGCCAAGATATATATTCCAACAGCACATGGACTTCTAGTATTGGTATCCTATGTTGACACCCTTTAATTGAAAATTTGTAATGCCTTGGAGCTAGGCATACTTTGATAGTGTCAACAGTTTTCAAAACACACACAATGGGTTTTTTCCAAACTGTGTGGTGGACCACCCTCCAAGAAATACCATTTGCTCCATCTCTTTCAGTTCCACTCAAAGTTTCTCCAGAACGTGCGCACTGATTCCTGCAATAATTGGACTTGCATCATCCTTAAGGTGCATTCTGAATTCTCCTTGATATTTACAACCACATTGAATCTGCCTGGGCAAGTTGGATCATTGAGTCTTGTGTGGTCTTTTCTGCAAGTGTGGGTGCGGTATAAATCTCAAGAATTATGACAGCACTGAGATTGTTGCATACAGGTAAATCTGTCACACTGGACCATTGATATCTGCCAGGCAGAAGATCTTGGGAAACCAAATTGAGCTTGCATTTGGTACTGCAGTGTGATTCTGCCAATTCACTAAATTGATGATCAGCGAGATTCTGTGAGACGGTCTCTCATGATCTGTACCATAGAGTGCCACTTGCTCAGGTGCACATCTTTCAGGATGGCTCATGGTAACTTAATGGGTACTAGTTCTTGTGTTGATATTAGTTTTAGGATTTGTTCTCCCGCCTTTTCAGGAGATTTGATATTAGTGGTTGCAGAAGTTACTGATGGCCTTACACAATCAACATTGTGTATGAGGGTATTGATATGGAAATCTTGGCCACCTTCTGAAATTTGCCTTTCATTTGGTTGATTCTGAAAGTCATTGGTGTGTTTGCTTTCATTCAGTTAATCAGCCTTTCCTTGATGACAGCATTGTGGTGTTATCGCATCTTGTTGGTCACTCATGCTTTATTTCAGAGTATGGCTGGGTCTTGGAAGCAGCTCTCCTGCATGTGCTTGCCCAATGACTCTTGGTGCCATCAGGTTTACAGTAAACAAGAAAAGCTGGACAGCTTTTAGGTTGATGCAACAAACTGCATCTGTTACAGTTTCCTGCACTTTACTGACCGTAGTGATAGTGTTGGCTGCAATTAAAGAATGCAATTGTTGTGAGCCTGATGCTATGCCCTATTCTTCAAATAATGCCCTATTCTTTTGCCTAGAAGATCCCTTCTGATGGCTTTAATTGATGTAGAGGCAATGACTAACTCAGTGAGTCACTCTGATAGTTCTTTGGTAAATTGCACTTTACTGTGGCATCTCCTGACAAACTGTCCAATAGACTCCTGGAATTGCTGCCTGCATGACATAGGGACATACCCTTTGGTCCAAGGGTAACCAGATATCCTAAACTAATATCGTCCCATATGCCAGCACTTGGCCCATATCCCTCTAAACCCTTCTTATTCATATAACCATCCAGATGCCTTTTAAATGTTGCAGTTGTACCAGTCTCCACCACTTCCTCTGGCAGCTCATTCCATACACGTACCATCCTCTGCGTGAAAAGGTTGCCTTTTAGGTCCCTTTTATATCTTTCCCCTCTCACCTTAAACCTATGCCCTCTAGTTCTGGATTCGCCCACCCCAGGGAAGAGACTTTGTCTATTTACCCTATCCATGCCTCTCATGATTTTCTAAACCTCTATAAGGTCGTCTCTCAGTCACCGACACTCCATGATTGCAGTCTGTTAATTCTGAAGTTAAGTCATATGAGGGCTGCTCTGTGAGAATGTTCAACATCTTTTCTGGATCTTTCGCATTGTCCACAGGAATATCAGCTGTCTCCATTCCATGACTCTCCTCCTTGCTGATGGTCAGCAAAATATTTTATGTTCTTTTCTCAGGGTCATCTATCACTGCACTTTACTAGCTGTAGTGATAGTGTTGGCTGCAATTAAAGAATGTAGGCTGTTTGAACAGTTGTAGTTTAGTAAAGGTATGACAAAATGTTGCCCAGTCCATAATTAAGTATTCACCTTGCAATACTCTTTGCAGTTCTTTGTGTTTTTGACAGGTAGAACAGAGTCCAAAGTTTATTTCTTTACTTGGTTTTGCTTCTTTCTCCTTTCATGTTCCCCTTTATTGCTTCTGTTTTCCATCACATTTCTGTTATTGCTCCCTTACTGAACTTGATGCTTTTAAAATTGCTGTTTTAAGAATGGTAGTCTTATTGTTTAAGAACTACATGTCTGTAGTAGCAGCTTTCTGTCTGTAGGTGACCTCATGCCAAACGAGGTGTAATGACACCACATGGGCTTCCCTTTTCTTTCACACTGATAGAGATTGGTGGATTTGACTGAGCTCTGGAAACAGGCAAGCTGTCTTCACGGAGAAAAACACTTCTTGTGTGACTGCCTTTCTTTTAATTGATTAGCCAGTTCTTGCTTTTTCTTCTTTCAAGAAAGAGAGAGTGCTCTTTGTGTAGTCTTTAGCCTTTTTTATTGTTAGTATAGCAAATCTTAGAATCAAGAAAGAAGCCAAATCTATCTTAATGGTTGGTCAATGCTCTGTCTTCAGATCTTGATGGTTGCTTGTACTCAATAAATGAATACAGCTGATTGTCTGAGTTATCTGATATCCAAAGTTGTTGTTCTGTTCTCTGTAAGTAGTTTTCCAACTATCTGTCACTGATGTTTTGGATTTTTTTTTTATAGATGGCCATCGCTGTTAACAATGAGATGGGTTTTGCCTTCTGCAGAGTATTTTAGCTGATGTTATGTGGCAATGCTTATGTTATTTCCTTCACAAAATAAGCTGAATGTGGATATTGTGGTATTAAGGAATTCAACAGACGTTTATTACAGCTGGCTTTTATATACAAACTTCACATTTATAGGCACATAGTGTCTTAAAAATGCTAGAGTGCAGCAAAGAGCAGTAAGCTTCTAGTAGCATGTTGTGCTTTAAGTGATCCAATGTAAGTAGTATATGTGACTTTCATAACCTCATGCAATGAAACAGTGATGGTATCAGGAGAATGTCTCTTAAAGGTGCACTGACTTACTGTATCTCTTAAAGGTACATTGACATGTTGACAATGAGACCTCTCCTCCTCTTGGATCATTTTTTTCTTCTATTCCATTTACAACTGAAAGAGGTATTTTTGGATTGGTTACTCGAATGAAGAGTCAGGCACTTCAAGAAGCCTGAAGTGTATCTAAATTTCCAACCGAAAACATTTGCAGTGATCAAGAACAAGGAAGGGTTTCCACCCACCTATATGCACATATGCCCTTCTTTCTAACCATCTGCTGTCACCGACCAGCAAATAGCATGCAATACTCATCCTCTGCTGATTTATTGCAGTCTTAAAGTATTTGAGTTATAAAATTATAGAGTCATATAGCACGGAAACAGAAACTTCGGTCCAACCAGACTAGATTAGTCCCACCTGACTGCTCCTGGTCCATTTCCCTCCAAACCTTTCCTATTCATGTACTTATCCAAATATCTCTTCAACATTATAGTTGTACCCACACCGGCCACTTCCTCAGGAAGTTCATTCCAGACATGAGCCACTTTCTGTGTAAAAAAATTTAACTTTTTAAAATCTCTCTCCTCTTTAAAATGTGCCCCCTTGACTTGAAATCCCTCAGCATAGGGAAAAGACAACTACCATTAACCGTTTCTTGATCACAGAAATGAAAAGTTGAGTAGAATTTAATCCCTCCCGCTCCTTCGATGAGCACATTTGGAGGTGGGAGGGGGTGTGTAATCTACTTTGGGATCTTGTCCTTTTTAAAGTGCAAAATCCAGCATATAATGTTGAAATGATAGGAAACACTAGTTTAGCCCCAAAGGGAGGAAGGACATAAAGGCATTGGAAAAGATCCAGTGGAGATTTACTGGAATGCTTCCAAAGATGGGTTATATGGATAGACAGTTATTCTCTTTAGAACAGGGAAGGCCATGAGGAAATTACACAGAGGTCTATAAATTCACAAAGGGTTTAAGTAGAATAAATACAAAGATAGAAAAGCCACCATCTAGCATTCACAGATTTAAAGTGATTGGAAAAAGAACTGGAGGCAGAGGCAATCACTTTTATACCATGCCTGTGTAGGATTACTGTATAAAGTCAGATCAGATAAGGAAGTATGAACTCACTTAATGATATCCCTTGAAGCGAAATTGGATAAATAACCGAAGATGCAATTATTGCAGAAACGTGAGGCAATGAGTCAAACTGGATTGATCTGAAAGACCCGGTTAATGGGCCAAATTGTTGCCTTGTTTTCTATACCATTGGCTGATTGCATGTTTCTAGCAGCCACAGGACCTCATTCTATCTGCCGTCAGTCTCTGAATGTGGCTGACACAAAGATATTACTGGATTTGGCTGGAAAGGACCCCATAGATCTCCAAGGCACCCTCTTTCAAGTCTCTCTTTACTTTCAAGTAAAGTTCACAGTGCATTGTATTGAAAGAAAAACAGTGTAACTACTGCCTATGATATTGACCACTGACCATGTGTATATCAATGGAGAACACTCTTCCTGTTATTGCACAAAAAAGTTCCAAACATTTTGCAACATTTCAAGACATATTGTCATTATTTTTAATTAAAGTCCATTATTTAATTTTCTTTGTATTTGCATTCAAAGTGTTTCTTTTTATATTCATTTTGTTGATCCAAGAACTGCTAGGTAATAGTGGTTGTGATGGTGGTAATAGTGGTGGTGATGGTGATAGTGGTAGTCGTGATGGTGGTAATTTTGGATTAGTGGTGCTGGAAGAGCACAGCAGTTGAGGCAGCATCTGAGGAGCAACAAAATCGACATTTCAGGCAAAAGCCCTTCATCAGGAATAAAGGCAGAGAGCCTGAAGCATGGAGAGATAAGCTAGAGGAGGGTGGGGGTGGGGAGAAAGTAGCATAGAGTACAATAGGTGAGTGGGGGAGGGGATGAAGGTGATAGGTCAGGGAGGAGGGTGGAGTGGATAGGTGGAAAAGAAGATAGGCAGGTAGGACAAGTCATGGGGACAGTGCTGAGCTGGAAGTTTGGAACAATGGTAGTGGTGATGGTGGTAATGGTGGTGGTGATGATGATAATGGTAGTTTTGATTAGTGGTGGTGATGGTGGTAGTAGTGGTGTTAATGATGATAATGGTAGTGGTAATGGTAGTTATGATGGTGGTAATGATAGTGATGGTGCTAATGGTAGTTGTGATGGCGGTAATGGAGGTGGTGATGGTGGTAGTGGTGATGATGATGGTGATAATGGTAGGTATAATGATGGTAGTGATAGTGGTAATAGCGGTGGTGATGCTAGCATGTGTACTAGTGCAGCTTTGGGGTGTTCGAGAATAACAACATGAGATCCGACACCAAGATCATGTTATGGTGGTGATGTTCATAATGGTAATGGTAATAGTGTTGGTGATGGTGGAAATGGTGGTGGTGATGCTGGTATTGGTGGTGTTGATGGTGGTAATGGTGGTGGTGATGGTGATAATGGTAATTGTACTGGTGATAATGGTGCTGGTGGTGATGATGGTGATAATGGTAGTTATAATGGTGGTGTGATGGTGATAATGGTAGTTGTTATGGTGGTAATGGTGGTAATAATGGTGGTGATGATGGTGATAATGATCATTGTGATGGCGATAATGGTAGTTGTGATGATAGTGGTAATTGTGGTGATAATGGTGGTGGTGATGCTAGCATGTGTGCTATCACAGCCTTTGGTCGCCTCAAGGAAAGAGTGTTCAAGAATAACATCAGATCCTACACCAAGATCATGGTTTTGTGGCGGTGATCATGGTAATAGTAGTTGTAATGGTGGTAATGGTGGTTGTGATGGTGGTAGTGGTGGTGGTGATGGTGATGGTGGCAGTGATGGTGGTGATGGTGATAGTGATAGATGTAATGATGGTAATGGTAGTGGTGGTAGCGTAGTGGTCATGGTGGTTGTGATGGTGGTGATGGTAATAATAGCAGTTGTAATGATGGTGGTAGTGGTAATGATAGTGGGGATGGTGATGGTGATAATGCTGGTGGTAATGGTGGTGGTGATGGTGGTAATGATGGCGATGATCACGGTAATTGTGGTGGTGATGGTGATCACGGTAGTTGTATTGGTGGTAATGGTAGTTGTGATGGTGGTAATGGCGGTGGTTATTGTGATAATGATGTTGGTGATGGTGGTGATGCTGGCATGTATGCTAGCGTGGCCTTTGGCCACCTGAGGGAAAGGGTGTTCAAGAATAATAACGTCAGATCCGACACCAACGTCCTGGTTTACAGAGCTATAGTGGTTCCCGTCCTTCTATATGTCTCTGAGACATGGACTGTCTACAGCAGGGACCTCACGACCTTGGAGCAGTCCCACCAATGGTGTCTGCGCAAGATCCTGCTAATCCTCTGGGAAGACAGGCACACCAACCCCAGAATTCCCAACTAGGTCAACATCTCCAGCATCGAGGCACGGACCCCCCTTGCTTGGCTGCGATGGGCTAGTCACATCATGCCCATGACTGACACCAGAATCCCCAAGCAGGTGCTCTACTCTCAGCTCCGAAACAGGAGGCGAGCACCGGGTGGACAGAGGAGGCATTACAGTGATACCCTCACTGGGAAGTGTGACATTCCCACAGACACCTGGGAAGCACTGGCCCAAGAACATCTAAAGTGGAGGAAGAGCATCTAGGAAGGTGTCGTGCACCTCGAGACTGGTGGTCGGGAAACGTGGAAGCCAGGAAAAAGGAGCGCGCTGCCACCACAACGCCCCACCCACCCCTTCCCATGACCACCATCTGCCCCAAGTATAACAGAGCCTGTGGTAGCCCTATCAACCTGTATAGCCACTTCTAAACTCACCCTGACAGTCGGAGAGAATCATCCTCATCTGTGAGGGACTGCTAATGTGGTGCTGGTGGTGATGGGATGGGACATTAATAAACCTCTAGCTTTTGGAGAAGCCAGGGATTTTATGAAAGTGTACTCCGCAGCTTGCAGCCTCCTCGTTTCCTTGAGAAAATCATGAAGGTGATGGTCCTGTTGAATAATGAGCCAAGCATCTGGTCCATGGGTCTATGAGGCTTCGATTGGGACCTTTGCAGCAAAATGCTCCCCAGTTAAAACCTGAGTCTATGAAGGCAGGTCACCTTCAGCATCATAAGGCGGTTAGTTATTCCTGAATCTGAAAATACGGGGATAAACTTCACGAGTGCAAACTGCACATACAAGACATTTGCTCAACAAAGTTGGGAATGCAGAAGTGACGTGTTTCTGTCTGCAGTTGTGGAAAATACTGGTGACATGGAAGCCACGAAGTTCACAGTCTTCTGATTTCCCTGTCTGTTATTTTGTCAGTGGGAACTATTCCAACCTTTAATAAGGGGTTTAAATCTGAGATAGATTACAAACTGATATATTGAAAACATGATGAGCAGTTCAACCATTAAGCCTGGGAATCTGTTGAGAAACCAGAAGGGCTGATGATTCTCTACGGTTGGAGAAGTTAATTTCCTGGCACTTGTGTGGCATGCTTGTTACTTGCCATTTACCAGCATAAACCTAGATATTACCCTGGTTATGCTGCAAATTGACGTGGACTACTTCTGGATCTGAGTATTCACTAATGGTGCTGAACATTGTGTAATATTGGCTGTGGGTGAGGTGCTGATTGATAAATTGGCTGTGGGTAAGGTGTTGACTGAAATATTGGCTATGGGTGAGGTATTAACTGAGATATTGGCTGCGGGTGAGGTGTTGACTGAGATGTTGGCTGTAGGTGAGGTGTTGACTGAGATCTTGGCTGTAGGTGAGGTGTTGACTGAGATCTTGGCTGTGGGTGAGTTATTAACTGAGACATTGGCTGTGGGTGAGGTGTTGACTAAGATATTGGCGGTGTGTTAGGTGTTGACTGAGATATTGGCTGTGGGCAAGGTATTGACTGAGGTATTGGCTGTGGGTGAGATGTTGACTGAGATATTGGCTGTGGGTGAGGTGTTGACTGAGATATTGGCTGTGGGTAAGGTATTGACTGAGAAATTGGCTGTGGGTGAGGTATTGACTGAGATATTGGCTGTAGGTGAGGTATTGACTGAGATATTGGCTGTGGGTGAGGTGTTGACTGAGATTAGATTAGATTCCCTACAGTGTGGAAACAGACCTTTCAGCCCAGGCAGTTCACACTGACCCTCCGAAGAGTAAACCACCCAGACCCATTTCCCTCTGACTAATGCACCTAACACTGTGGGCAATTTAGCATGGCCAATTCACCTAACCTGCACATCTTTGGACTGTAGGAGGAAACCGGAGAACCCGAAGGAAACCCACGCAGATATGGGGAGAATGTGTTGACTGTGATATTGGGGTGGGTGAGGTGTTGATTGAGATATTGGCTGTGGGTGAGATGTTGACTGAGATATTGGCTGTGGGTGAGGTGTTGACTGAGATATTGGCTGTGGGTGAGATGTTGACTGAGATTTTGACTGTGGGTGAGGTAGTAACTGAGATATTGGCGGGGGGGTGAGGTGTTGACTGAGATATTGGCAGGGGCTGAGGTGTTGACTGACATGTTGGTGGTGGGTGAGATTTTGACTGAGATATTGGTTGTGGGTGAGATATTAACTGAGATATTGGCAGTGGGTGAGATATTAACTGAGATATTGGCGATGCGTGAGGTGTTGACTGAGATATTGGCTGTGGGTGAGATATTAACTGAGATATTGGCTGTGGGTGAGGTAGTAACTGAGATATTGGCTGTGGGTGAGGTGTGATTGAAATATTGGCTGTGGGTGAGGTACTAACTGAAATATTGGCTGTAGGTGAGGTTTTGACTGAGATATTGGCTGTGGGTGAGACATTGACTGAGATATTGGTGATGGGTGAGGTGTTGTCTGAGATATTGGCTGTGGGTGAAGTGTTGACTGAGATATTGACTGTGAGTGAGAATGGAAACAATTTAAAATTCCCCCATCTCTGTGACTAGTTAACTGAATTGGTTTGAAGACTCGTGATTGTTTCAGAATGATACCAACAATGTAGGCTCACTTTCTGTTCTGGATGAGGTCTACTTAGAACCTACCTCCTCACCCCTCACATGCTTGATGCAAAGTGATGCCCTTCAAGGTATATTATCAATTGTCCCTTTTCTTCTCCAACTGAGGAATATATCTGTGGTACCATGTGGGCTAAGACTAATTACCTATCGAATAACACATGCCACAAAAGTCAGTTATTACTCAGCAAACCATAGGCATCATCTGATGGTTAATGACACAAAGACAACGAAAAAAGTGCATTTACATAGCACCTTCTCAAACTGAAGACATCCCAAAAGCTATATGCTGTAGCCAATTAAGTGTCTGTGAAATGCATCATTGTTCCAATATAGGAAATACTGTAGCCAGGCTGGATGTAACCAGCTCCCTTTAAAAGTAATGTGCTGATTACTTGAAAATATCTCTGAAGGATAAATATTGGTCAGGACATACCCTAGTGTTCCTCAGAGTGGCGTCATGGAATGTTTTACATCCCTGGGCAGCACGGTGGCTCAGTGGTTAGCACTGATGCCTCACAGCACCTGGATCCCAGGTTCAATTCCAGCCTCAGGTGATTGTCTGTGTGGAGTTTGCACATTCTCCCCATGTCTGCGTGGGTTTCCTCTGGGTGCTCCATTTTTCTCCCACAGTCCAAAGATGTGCAGGCCAGGTGAATTGGCCATGCTAAATTGCCCATAGTGTTGGGTGCATTAGTCAGAGGGCTGGGTGGGTTACTTTTCAGAGGATCGGTGTGGACTTGTTGGGCCGAAGGGCTTGTTTCCGCACTGTAGGGAATCTAATCAAAAAAACCTGAGAAAGCAGACTGGGCCTTGGATGAATATTTTATCTAAAAATTAGCACCCTGACAGTGCAGCATTCCCTCGATGCTCAACTGGAATGTCAGTGTAGACTGGTGTATCCGAAGTTTGTGCGAAGATTTGTAGCTCGGGTGCTCGTTGTTGTGGTTCTGTTCGCCGAGCTGGGAATTTGTGTTGCAGACGTTTTGTCCCTTGTCTAGGTGACATCCTCAGTGCTTGGGAGCCTCCTGTGAAGCGCTTCTGTGATGTTTCCTCCGGCATTTGTAGTGGTTTGTCTCTGCAGCTTCCGGTTGTCAGTTCCAGCTGTCCGCTGTAGTGGCCGGTATATTGGGTCCAGGTCGATGTGCTTATTGTTTGAATCTGTGGATGAGTGCCATGCCTCTAGGAATTCCCTGGCAGTTCTGTTTGGCTTGTCCTATAATAGTAGTGTTGTCCCAGTCGAACTCATGTTGCTTGTCATCTGAGTGTGTGGCTACGAAGGATAGCTGGTCATGTCGTTTCGTGGCTAGTTGGTGTTCATGGATGCGGATCGTTAGCTGTCTTCCTGTTTGTCCTGTGTAGTGTTTTGTGCAGTCCTTGCATGGGATTTTGTACACTACGTTGGTTTTGCTCATGCTGGGTATCGGATCCTTTGTCCTGGTGAGTTGTTGTCTGAGAGTGGCTGTTGGTTTGTGTGCTGTTATGAGTCCTAGTGGTCGTAGTAGTCTGGCTGTCAGTTCAGAAATGTTTTTGATGTATGGTAGTGTGGCTAGTCCTTTGGGTTGTGGCATGTCCTCATTCCATTGTCTTTCCCTTAGGCATCTGTTGATGAAATTGTGGGGGTATCCGTTTTTGGTGAATACATTGTATAGGTGTTCTTCTTCCTCTTTTTGCAGTTCTGGTGTACTGCAGTGTGTTGTGGCCCTTTTGAACAGTGTCTTGATGCAACTTCTTTTGTATGTGTTGGGGTGGTTGCTTTCGTAGTTTAGGACTTGGTCTGTGTGTGTGGTATGGGAATTCTCCGTTCGATGTTCTCTGTACCATCACATCTAGGAATGGGAGTTGGTTGTCCTTTTCTTCCTCTCTAGTGAATTGGATACATAGGACAAACAGGAAGACAGCTAACGATCCGCATCCATGAACACCAACTAGCCATGAAACAACATGACCAGCTATCCTTAGTAGCCACACACTCAGATGACAAGCAACATGAGTTTGACTGGGACAACACTACTATTATAGGTGCTGGAAATGTGTTGCTGGAAAAGCGCAGCAGGTCAGGCAGCATCCAGGGAACAGGAGAATCGACGTTTCGGGCATAAGCCCTTCTTCAGGAATGTCCTACTATTATAGGACAAGAAAAAGTGAGGGCTGCAGATGCTGGAGATCAGAGCTGAAAATGTGTTGCTGGAAAAGCACAGCAGGTCAGGCAGCATCCAAGGAACAGGAGAATCGATGTTTCGGGCATAAGATTCCTGAAGAAGGGCTTATGTCCGAAACGTCGATTCTCCTGTTCCTTGGATGCTGCCTGACCTGCTGCGCTTTTCCAGCAACACATTTTCAGCTATTATAGGACAAGCCAAACAGAGAACAGCCAGGGAATTCCTACAGGCATGACATTCATCCACAGATTCAATCAATAAGAACATCGACCTGGACCCAATATACCAGCCACTGCAGCAGACAGCTGGAACTGACAACCGGAAGCGGCAGATACAAATCACTATAAATGCCGGAGGAAACATCACAGAAGCGCTTCACAGGAGGCTCCCACACACTGAGGATGTCACCTAGACAGGGGACGAAACGTCTGCAACACAAATTCCCAACTCAGTGTATCTGAGTTTATGTTGTGGGATTTGAATTTCCAGCTGTGTGACTTAGAGATGAAAATACTACCCACCAACCTGCCAAACATCATTAATTTTCATTTCGGAGCACTTCTGTGCTTTATGCCCTCACATCTCAGTGTTGCTTTTGTCAAAACGGCAATGATTCATGGATCTGATGTAAATGTGCATGCATTCTTGTTGTAGTACAACATTGTTTCCCTAGCAACACACAATGTTTCCTAAGTGTCTCACCCACCACAGCTTTGATGCAAAATTTGTTTACGTGTGCAAGCTGAATTTCAGCTGAAGTTGTAGCAGTAGGACATACCCTGAAGTAACTGACCCAATTGACATATAAAACTAGACAGTTGTAGTACATTAGACAGTACTGCATCCAGCCTGTCTGTATTAGTTATCTGTTCAGTCCCCATCCAAATATGAGTGCAATGTCTGTGTTGCTTACCAGTACTGTCAATGTATATGCTATTTATTAGCACAGTCTTTGCCTTGTTGTTTACCCCAAACCAAACAATTTTAATATTATTATCTTCAAAATTTTATTTATTTAAAAATCAACTTCCATTGAGGCTCAGGGATGAACTGAAAGGATATATAAGCAAAATATAAAGTACAGAAAGTAATAGGAAGACAGTACTATAACACATGATCATTAGTTTAGGGGGTTTACATTCATGGGGTTCAAAGTTTAACCATCAGTAATGTTTGTTCATTGTGTAGACAGGGTATGACATTACCTATTCTTAAATCTTGTCATTTCAAATCCTAATTTGGTTGGTTGTTTTGAGTTCTGTTGCTGGTAGCCACTGTGAGATCTGTCTGCGGGTTAGTGGTGAAATAAGAAACAGCAGTAATCTCTGGAAAGGACCAAGTCAGAAGTCACACAATACCAGGTCACCTGATGAAGGAGCGGCACTCTGAAAGCTTGTGATTTCAAATAAACCTATTGGAGTCTAAACTGGTGTTGTGTGACTTCTGACTTTGTCCACCCCAGTCCAACACTGGCACCTCCACATCTGGAAAGGACAACAAAGGTTGATCATGTCTATTCCTGAGGATCTCCAGATCGCAATTGCATAAGACACCTGAGAAACAATGGTAATTAGGGCCAAGTACGGCTTTTATATTACGATGTTTTTTATGGCTGTGTTTTATTTAACAACCTGTGTTTCCTATTCTCACGGTACCACCTCTGTACTATCTGTGATCCAATTCTGGTTCTCTCTCTAGGTTCTATATTTGAACCAATGATAACAAAGGGATTATGAGCCTGTGAGAAAATCGAGTCCCATCATGATTTCTTCATTCATTTTCTATCCCCCAACCCTCTTCCCATTTAATGTCAAGCAAAGCCCTATAAATATGGATTAGGGCTGGTCTTGAATGTTTACAATCTAAATTAATTACTTGGATGAAGGAACTTAGCAGATGGAATATGGTGCAGGAACATGAGAGTTTCTCTTCTTTGAGAGGAAAACAAAAGAGCAGAATATTATTTAACGGGAGAGGGACTATGTCATGCCGCAGTATAGAGGGATTTGAGTGTCCTGAACATTTATGAATCATAAAATGTCAACATGAAGGTACAGAAGGGAACCAGCGAGGCAAGTGGAAAGGTTGGACTTTATTGCTAGAAGGATGAAGTGTCAAAATAGAGAAAATTAATTTGTACAGGTCATTGATGAGATTGCACCTGTCCCATGTACAGTTTTAGTTTCCTTACATAGGAAAGATGTGCTTGCTTTGGAAACAGTACAAGGAAGGTTTGCCAGGCTGATTGCTGGAATGAAGGGATTGTCCAATTATAAAAGTTTGAGCAAGTTGTGCTGATAACTCATTGCAGTTTGAAAAAGTAGAAGTGGTCTTATTGAAGCAAATAAGATTGTGAAGGGACACAAAACCAGAAATTGCTGCAAAAGCTCAGCAGGTCTGGCAGCACCTGTGGAGAAACATCAGAGTTGATGTTACAGGTCAAGTGACCCTTCCTGAGATACTAAAGGGGCTTGACAAGATAAATACTGGAAAGGTGCTTCCTTTAGTGGGGATTTTGCATCTGAGTCAGTGCTTAAATTATGGGAGCTCCCATTTTAGATGTAGGTGAGGAAGAATAGCTTCTCACAGAGAATCATACTCTTTGGAATTAAATTCCACAGGGAACGCTGGATTCTGAGCAATTGCTTACAATCAAGGATGAGTTAGACACATGTTTAATCTGCAAGTGAGTCAAGGGGGCAGGAGGCAGGGAGGATATGAGAAAACCACAGTCATTTCAGCCATAAGTTTATCCAATGACAGAGTAGCCTTGAGGGATTGAATGGTGCACACCAGGGCAAGGAGCACAGTCAGTATGTGGGAGATTTCAGTGGAGGAAGATGAAGGTTGAGGGAGTGAACTGCTGGAAATTTGTCCGAATTAGGTGCAAAAGGCAGACAGGGGAGCTTTAACGAAGGTTTACTGAAAGTGGTAAACTCTCCTGTGTGAGGAGTGGATGGGAGAGTATGAAAACATGTGGATCAAAAAGGCAGTTAGCAGAGAGACCAGTGGCAGTGAGCTCACAAACCACAGCGTGACACATGTGCAAGAAAAGAAACCGATTAGTGAGTAGAATCAGTGAATATTTCTAGCCTTTAAAGTAAATTTAATGTTTATGTTTAGGTCTCCAGTGTTTATCTTCTCTCTTTTCTTAAAAATATCATTGGTTAAATGTAAGATTCATACTGGCGCCTTTTTTCAAAACAAAAATAACATTTCGTTTCAGCAAAGTGTAAAGAGCAAGGAATCTAGATTAATTTATCAATTAAATAAATCAAATATGATAGCGATGGTGAGATGGTGATGTGTTGCTCCTGCAACATATAGAAGCTGCTGGACAGCATTGTGATACAAAGCAAACACATCTACATTAAGTGCTCAAGGAACTTTGGAACTAGGTTAAGGAACTGGAGTTTGAACTGTTGACATTGTGCTGTATCAGGAATGAGAAAAGGGACTCGGACTCTTTCCTCCAGGTGGGACGTCACAGTCCTCTAACTAGGAAGTACAAAACTGGCCTGTGATCAGGGACAGGATTCATGAAGGGCAGGTCATGCTTCACAAATCTTTTGGAATTCTATGAAGACATTTCAAGCAAGGTGGACAAGGGGGACCCAGTGGATGTAGTGTACCTAGATTTCCAAAAGGCCTTTGATAAAGTGCCACACATGAGGCTGCTGCATAAGATAAGGATGCATGGTGTTAGGGGTAGAGTATTAGCGTGGATAGAGGATCAGTTGACTGACAGGAAGCAAAGAGTGGGGATAAATGAGTACTATTCTGGCTGGCAATCAGTGACTAGTGGTGTGCCTCAGGGATTGGGACCACAATTACTTATAATTTATATCGGTGATTTAGAGTTGGGGACCACGTGTACGGTGTCAAAATTTGCTGATGACATTAAGAGGAGTGGCAGAGCAAAGTGTGCAGAGGACTGTGAAACTTTGCAGAGGAACATAGATACATTGCGTGAGTGGGGAAAGGTCTGGCAGATGGAGTACAATGTTAGTAAATGTGAAGTCATACATTTTATTAGGAGTAACAGCAAAATAGATTATTACTTGAATGATAAAACGTTGCAGCATGCTGATTTGCAGAGGGACCTGTGTGTCCTTGTGCATGATTCGCAGAAGATTGGTCTGCAGGCACAACAAGTAATTAGGAAGGCAAATGGGATTTTGTCCTTCATTGCTAAAGGGGTTGAGTTTAAAAGCAGGGAGGTAATGTTACAGCTGTACAAGGTGCTGATGAGACCACACCTGCAGATTTGGTCTCCTTACTTGAGAAAGGATGTTATGGCACTGGATGGGGTACAGAGGATGTTCACTTGATACCAGAGTTGAGGGGGTTGGCTTATGAGGAGATGATGAGTAGACTGGGATTATATTCTTTGGAATTCAGATGAATGTGGGGGGGGGGGGGCAGAGCAATCTTATATAAAAATATAAAATTATAAGAGAATCGATAAAATAGAAATAGATAGGATGTTTCCATTGGCAGGTGAAACTAGGACACGAGGGTATGGCCTCAAGATTAGAGGGAGCAGGTTTAGAACTGACTGAGAAGGAACTTCACCCAGAGGGTTGTTAATCTATGGAATTCTTTGCCCAGAGAAGTAGCTGATGCTTCTTCAGTAATCGTTTTTAAAGCTAGGGTAAATACTGTTCTGGAAAATAAAGGAATTAAGGGATATGGTGAAAACGCGAGTAAGTGAAGCTGAGTCCATGGAAAGATTAGCCACGATCTTATTGAATGGTGGAGCAGGCTCGAAGGGCCAGATGGCCTACTCCTGCTCCTAGTTCTTAAGCTCTTATGTTCTTCAGATGAGCATGACTGGAGATGAGGCAGGTATCGGGACCCAGAGAAGTTGCATTTGAGGAGCCTCAGCCCCTGAAGTTGTCCAAGGTTCTTGCAACCTGTGTGAATGGACGCGGGGACTATGAGGAGGATGAGTGAACTCACCACAGAAACTTAGTTCAAGAGAAATGTATTATATAATTAAGTGGATAGATACTGTTCTCTGTAGCCATGAGTGGGAGTCCCAGAGGCTCCGTTGCCTGCCCAGTCTAGGGTTAGGGACGTCGCCTTGGGGTGGGAGAAGAGCTTGGAGAGGGAAGAGAGGGATCCACTTGTCACCATGCACATGGATACCAATGACATAGATGGGATTAGAAATGAAGTGCTGCTGAAAGATTTTGAACTGGTAGGAACTAAATTAGAAAGCAGGCCTCCAAGGTAATAATCTCTGGATTACTACCTGAGCCACGAGTGAAATGGCATAGGGTAATAAAGTTAAGGTGTTAAATGTAAGGCTCAAAGATTGTTGTGGGTGGACTCAGTTTCAGTTCATGCTGTACTGGCACCAGTACGGGGGTAGGAGGGAGCTGTTCTGCTGGGATGGGCTTCACTTGAACCATGCTGGGAGCAGTGTCCTGGTGAATCAAGTAACTAGGGCTGTAGAAAGGGCTTCAAACTGGTAAGTGAGGGGGAGATTTGGGAGATGGGAAATTAAGTATGACAGTATTACAGTGAAAATATTTGCATAATGATATCCAGAGTAGGACGAGTAGGACAAGGTATACAAACATAGAAGAACAGAAGTAAATAAGATGAAAGCAGGAGAAAGGTGGTTAAAAAGTTAATAACTCTTTACTTGAATGGACATCGTATTCGGAACAAAATGAATGAATGGCACAAATAGATACTAATGAGTATGATCCTTTAGCCATGGTTACAAAGAGAACAAAGCTGGGAACTAAATATTTAGGTGGTTTTATGACTTTTTTTTCTGATAGTTAGATTAGATTAGATACTCTACAGTGTGGAAACAAGCCCTTCGGCCCAACGAGTCCACATCGACCCTCCGAACAGTAACCAACCCAGACCCATTTCCCTCTGACTAATGTACCTAATACTATGGGCAATTTAGCATGGCCAATTCACCCGACCTGCACATCTTTGGACTTTTCAAGAAGATAAGAAGGAAGGGAAACATGATGGAGTAGCTTTGTTAGTAAGGGATGGAATAAGTACCATAGCAAGAAATGATCTTGGATTTAAAAAAAGTTGAATCCAATGGATGGAGGTAAGAAATAACAAGGGGAAGAACTCACTGTTAGGAGGAGCTATACAATAAGACAGGGAATAAATCATATGATAATAAGGGCATGCAAAAAATGCAATACATTAATCATGGGTGACTCTAATCTTTGTGTGAATTGGAAAGTCAGTAAGGCAGAGGGAGTCATGAGGGCGAGTTCATAAAGTGTATTTAGGAATGTTTCTGAGAACTACATAATGTGGATTTGACCAAGGATCAGGCTATTTTGGATCTGGTCCTGTGTAATGAAGTTAGTTTAATAAATGATCTCACTAGAAAACAGTAAACATATGTGGTAGAATTTAGTATTCAGTTTGAGTGGGAGAACTTTGGATGGAAACAAGTGTATTGAACTTAAATAAGGGTAATTACAAAGGAATGACAGCAGAGTTAACTGGAGTAGATTCCGAAAGGCATGTAACAGCAAAGTTGCTTGAGGAACAAAGATATATCCCCATGAGAACAAAGGATTCTAGGAAGAGGCTGAGCAAGCCGTGTTTAACTAGGGAAGTTAAGTATGACATCAAATTTAAAGAAAACAACATTAATGTGGCAGAGACTAGTGGTAAGTCAGAGGCTTTGAAAAGTTTTAAAAATCAACAAGAGATGACTAAAAAATTATCAAGTGCGAGAAGATAAACTTTGAGGGCTAATTTGCAAGTAACATCAAAATAGACAGCAAGAGCTTCCTTAAGAAGAACATCGGCTTCTTAGAGCGAGAGGCTGGGGAAATAATTATGGGAAATCGGAAATAGCAGAGGAGTTGTATAAATGATTTGCATCAGTCTAACAGCAGAAGCCACCAATAGTATTCCATAAAAACTAATTAATCAAGGACAAAAGGGGTAAAGGAAAGAAATGCCGTAGCAATCACTAGGGAAAAAGTATTAGGGAAATTAATGGAACTAAAGACAAATAGGTAACCTGGATCCAGTGGGATGCATTGTAGCATATATAAAAAGTAGTCATAGAAACATCCCAAAAAGGTGGGAAAATTGCCATTTAACACATTTATTTAAAAGGGGAAGAAGACCAAAAAATAAGGTAACTATAGGCCGGTTAGTGTAACATCTGTATTTAGGAAAATATTAGAGCCTATTATAAAGGATGCAATAGCTGAGCATTTAGAAATAGATAAAATAATCAAGCAGAGTCAGTATGGCTTCAGGAAGAGGATACGTGCCTGACAGATTGAATAAAATTCTTTGAGAAGCGGGATAGATAAAGGGGAAGTACTGGACGATATAAGTTGTGAAGTCTTGCTGAAACTAAACAAGTCACTGGTCAGACAACGTCAAGAATCCTGTACAGTTTTTGTCTCCTTATCTAAATAAAGATATATTGGCATTGGAGGCAGTCGAGAGAACGTTCACTAGATTGATTCTGGATATGAAAGGATGGTGTATCAGGACAGGTTAAGTAGCTTGAGTCTGTATTAACAGAGTTTAGAAGAATGAGAGGCAACTTTATTGAAAAATACAGGGTCTTGGGGAATTGATAGGGTAGATGCGGAAAGTTTGTTTCCCATTGTGGGAGAGTCCAGGATTAAAGGGAATAATCTCAGAATAAGGATTTGCACATTTAAGTTAGGAGGATTATTTTCTCTCAGAGGGTAGTGAATCTGCTGGATTCACCACCACAAAGGGCTTAGATCATTAAGTCCATTCAAGGCTGTGATAGATAGATTTTTAATCAGTGAGAGAATCAAGTGTTATTGTGTAAAGGCAGGAAAATGGATTTGAGGATTATCAAATCAGTCATGAATTCATTGTAAAGAAGAGCAAACTCAATAGACTGATGGACTATTCCTGCTCCTCTGTCTTATGTACTTATAGAGTCATAGGGATGTACAGCATGGAAAAAGACCCTTCGGTCCAACCCATCCATGCTGACCAGATATCCCAACCCAATCTAGTTCCACCTGCCAGCACCTGGCTCATATCCATCCACACCCTTCCTAATCATATACCCATCCAAATGCCTCTTAAATATTGCAATTGTACCAGCCTCCACTACTTCCTCTGGCAGCTCATTCCATACCCGTATCACCCTCTGTGTGAAAACATTGCCCCTTAGGTCTCTTTTATATTTTTCCCCTCTCGCCTTAAACCTATGTCTTCTAGTTCTGGATTCCCCCACCCCAGGGAAAAGACCTTATCTATTTACCCTATCCATGCCACTTAAAATTTTGTAAACCTCTATAAGATCACCCCTTAACCTCTGACGCTCCAGGGAAAACAGCCCCAGTCTGTTCAGCCTCTGTCTATAGCTCAAATCCTCCAACCCTGGCAACATCCTTGTAAATCCTGAATTGTGTAAAAGGACACCCAGGTCTGATTACACCTCCCTCTTTCCCAATATGATCCCATTCAGATAATAACCAGCCGTCCTGATTTTGCTACCAAAGTGGATATCTTCACACTTAATACACTATATTTCATCTCAATGCTTTTCTCTTCACTCAATGTGTCCAAAGCATACTGAAGCTCCTCACAGCTCACCCTCCCACACGGATTTAAGCAAGTTTTGAACTTGTGTCTCAGAGCATGAGCTTGGATTTCTGGATGAGTCCAGTAACAGTATTGCTAAACCATTTCACCCATGATAGCGCGATCCCTGAAGGGGAACCTGCAGCGATGAAATCCCCGCAAAACTGAAGGGATTCACGTTGGAGGTGGTGGAAAAGCTTGTGGATTTGGGGTTGGGAGGAGCAGGGAGGTGGTTAATGAAGAAGTTCAGTAAATTATTACAATACCTCCAGTGTATAATGCAGCTACAACTTGCCAGAATTGGAGGGAATGGATGTTGAATTTAGCGGCAGGATGCTGAGCATCTGTGGTGTTGGTTTTGCAGTCATTACCTGGCATTACTCTAGTGTAAATGTTGTCTGGTACTTGAGAATCAGAGACTTCTTATGATTTTATAAACAAGTGAGATAATAAAGAAATATTCAATTATTTTATTAAGTTGATGAGGAATAAATATTAACCAGGAGAGCTTCCATGGCATTCATCCAAAGAGTAAACAGCATCATTGATCTCAATCTGAGAAGAAGTTCAGTTTAAAGACTTACCCTAAACATGACCTAGATAATGTACTCAAATCTAAGACTTTCAATGCACAGTCTTCAGGCTGAGCTTTGCATAGTTTCAGTTCAGTGGTGTCTCAATGGAAATCTATTTGTTTTGATGAGGAGATGGAAGAGACAGGAAACTCAGAGTGAAGCTTCATCAAAGGATTTGGTTTCCCATGCTTCCAAACTCAAAACCTCTTAACTGAACTTTTTGACATTCAATATACTTTTCTTGTTTCATGGCTTTTTCTTTTTCATGACAATATATGTCAGAGTACATATTCCCTCTATTTTGTCTCCATTGGTGTTGCTACCACACTTAATGGTAATGTCCTAGGGAGTGTTGCTGAACAAAGAGACCTTGGAGTGCAGGTTCATAGCTCCCTGACAGTGGAGTCACAAGTAGATAGGATAGTAAGAAAGTGTTTGGTATGCTTTTCTTTATTGGTCAAAGTATTGAGTACAGGAGTTGGGAGGTCATGTTGTAGCTGTACAGGACATTGGTTAAGCCACTGTTGGAATATTGTGTGCAATTGTGGTCTCCTTCCTATTGGAAAGATATTTTGAAACCTGAAAGGGTTCAGAAAAGATTTACAAGGATGTTGCCAGGGTTGGAGGATTTGAGCTATAGGGAGAGGCTGGACAGGCTGGGGGGCTATTTTCCTTGGAACGTCGGAGAATGAGCAGTGAGCTTATAGAGGTTTACAAAACTATGAGGGGCATGGATAGGATAAATAGACAAAGTATTTTCCCTGGGGTTGGAGGAGTCCAGAACTAGAGGGCATAGGTTTAGGGTGAGAGTGAATGGTATAAAAAGGACCTAAGGGGCAACTGTTTCATGCAGAGGGTGGTACGTGTATGGAATGAGCTGTCAGAGGAAGTATGGAGCATGGTACAATTGCAACATTTAAAAGGCATCTGGATGGGTATATGAATAGGAAGGGTTTGGAGGGATATGGGCCGGGTGCTGGCAAGTGGGACTAGATTGGTTTGGGATAACTGGTTGGCATGGATGAGTTGGACCGAAGGGTCTGTTTCCGTGCTGTACATCTCTACTACTCTATGACACTATGCTGTGAATTTCACACATTTTGATGTTATATATTCTGTATTTTTGGTTTTATTTTAAATAATAACACAGACTTGAGTAAAACGCAGTACAGTAAAATGCAGACTTGAGGTACTTTGAGACAGATCAAAACATATCTAATTGCATGTTTCACATTTTGATACAGAATTTACACAGAAGCACACAACTGCACTGTTTGGAATCCCCAATTTCACTTTATAAATTTTAGTAATTTACAATTAAAAATGTGTAGCTATGTTCCACAACATAGACATTGAAAGCTGTAATGAAAATCCACTTTTAAAACGTTAAAACCATAGCTCAAACACACTGAAGAGAACATCACAAGTTAAACAATTCCAATGTTCAAATACATGAAATTAAAACCTTTGACTGCATCTTACAGTCGCATGTAGTCATAACTGCAACTTGACAATTAGGTTATACAAAGGTTATACAATAAAATATAATTGCAAAAAAGCTGCAAACACTCAACTTGTTGGATAAAGTATTTTCTGTTAAGATTAGCTAGTTCTTCCTGAAGACTAAGCAACCTTACGGATAAGCGACAATTCTTAGAAATCATAAAATCCCTACAATGTGGGAGCAGACAATTCAGCCTATCAAGTTAACACCAACGCTTCAAAGGGCATCCCATCAACACCTCTACCCTATAATCTTGCATTTTCATGATTAACCCCCTCCCCCACTATACACATCGCAGGACAGAATGGGCAATTTAGCACGGCCAATCCACCCTAATCTGCACATCCCTGGACACAGTGGGCAATTTAGCATGGCCAGTCCACCCTAATGTGCACATCTTTAGGCTGAAGGAGGAAACCAGAACAAACCCATACAGACAAACACTAAAGGGTGGAATTGAACCTGTATCCCCGGTGCTGGGAGGCAGCAGTGCTAACAACTGAGCCATTATGCTGCCCTTTTCTTTCTCTTTTCTGTTAGAAGTACTTTATCACTTCATAGATTCCCTCCAGTGCAGAATTTGCCCCACTGAGTCTACATTGGCTCTCCAAATAGCATCTCCTCTTTTAAAATTACAATTAAGATTAATGCTTTTTTAAATTAAAAATGAACATAATGAGTGAAAGAGATAAGGGGGAATAAAATCCAATTATCCACTTAAAAAGTGCTTGGATGAAGGATGGGAGATGGTTAAATGGCAGGAGTGGTTTTAACATGAAATGAAAAGACATGTGTAAGGCAGATATTTAGAGGGTTTGGTAGACAGGGAAAGCCAATAATCCAGCAAGATAGATCAGCCTTAGTAACCTGGAGATTTGAAGAAAACAGAAAGCAGGTTAACAATCCAAGCCCAACTACTTTCTTTACCTGACCTCAGAAATATATACACCATCATCCCAGTACCAGCTGCTATGAGGAAAGAGGAGCTGTGGTTATTGCCTGAAAGTTGATTGTGTTCATTTTCAGATCAGAGAGACCGCAAAAAGCATGGTGAAAATTCAAGGAGCTGATCCTCGAGCTCACACTGAAATTGTGATAAAGGCCAAACTGTGAATGGACCCTGAAAATAGGACGGAGCTAAAATGACATGCAATGGGAGTGTTCAGGATCACCTCTGTAAACACAATGTTGGCTTCCAGTGATGTGGTCACCTAACCTGTACTCGCTATCCCCACTGTAGAATAGGCTCCATCAGAAGCATATGAGTAGTTCAACCAATGTTTTAGCATGTGACTGATTCCCAGTATCATCAGTTGTTTCAAGGAGGCTCAAAGGGCCGAATGGCCTACTCCTGCTCCTATTTTCTATGTTTCTTTCCATTGTCCTGCTGTTTTATTTATTTGGTATTAGGTAATGTCTCAGCCCTGAATTTCAGGTGTAACTCTGGAGGGGGAGGCAGATAAGAAGGTTTACTATTATTTGTCTAAAGGGTGGTGTTCCAGAGAAACTCAGAGCCATGGATGATCTGGAGAGCTGTGGCATGAGATAAAGAGTTAGGGAAAGAATGAAAGGCAGCTTTGGGGAAATTTTACAAAAGCATGCTGCAGAGGGTGGATAAGAGAATCTCATTTAATGGGGGTGAAAATCAGGGAAGGTAAATCAGAAACTCAGTGGGCAGGACCAAGGAGCAACTTGGAGAAATGATAGGAATTTCAAGAATCTGGACCGATTCTTGACTGGGGCAGAGATCATATCAGGTAGAAAGCTAGCTCCTTTATAGCTAACACTCTATCTACATGATCTGTTGGCTTGGCTGGCATTGTTTGGGTGGGGGGGGGGGGGGAATGGGTGACTGGTGATTGGCATTTCTTTCAAAATGAATTAGGTTTTCACCATCTACCTGAGGTTATTCATGAGGGATTCTGAGTGGAACCAAATCTTGTGGTGTACAAGGTGAGTAAGAACCTACAAATCTGCTCACCGATCCACCAGTCATAGATCCATCGCTCGATGAAAGTCCTTGTGGAGTCAAAGTCCAAGTTTCATGCTGCAAGCATCCTGCATTATGTTACCTGAAACCATCACCGGACTAAATGGGATACATTTAGAAAAGACCCAGCTGATTAAAACTGGCCATCCATGCAGCATCGGGGTAATCAGTGGCAGAATTATATTCACCTACAGTGTTTTTTATGGGATGTATGGCAGCCATATGAGTGTACTGGATAAAGCAAAGGCAACGGGAAAAAAAAATCTTGAAATGCTGCTATTATCCTTGTAGATAAATGCAACAGCCCGTGTGTGCAGAACAAGTTCCTAGAAAGAATGATGTGCTAAATCACCAGACAATTAGCTTTCATGATATTGATTGAGAGATGGATATTGGTCAAGGCACTGGGGATGATACCATTGCTGCTCTTTTACACAGTGCCTTTTGTATCTTTCTGAGGTGTCAGGCAAAATCTTAAATACAGCACTTCTGAAAGTGCAGCACTCCCTCAGTTCCCTAGAACACTCAAGCCCTGGAGTAGGACTTAAATTCTCAACCTTCTTCCACAAAGGAGAGATAGTGCTTACATATAGGGTGGCACAGTGGTGCAGTTGCCTCACAGCCAGGGACCCAGGATTGATTTCAGCCTCGGATGACTGTCTGTGTGGAGTTTACACATTCTCCCTGTCTATGTGGGTTTCCTCCGTGTGCTCCGGTTTCCTCCCACATTCCAGCGATGTGCAGGTTAGGTGGATTGGCCATGCTAAATTGCCCCATAGTGTCTGGGAATGGCAAATGCAGGGTTAGGGATAGGGTGAGTCTGGATGGGCTGCTCTTCAGAGGGGCATTGTGGGCTCAAGGGGCTGAATGGCCTGTTCCCACATTGTAGGGATTCTATGATTCTATAACTGAGACCAGATAACATTTCAGCTATGATCCAGAAATAGCCAAGCTCCTAGCCAAGATGCTTCAGTACAGTTCAGCACACTGGCATCTACCCAAAAAAAGTACAAAGCTGTTCACACAAGGCCTGTCAACAGAAGCAGGAACGATCTAAACTAATTAAAAACTGCCACATCAGTCTACTCTCTAATATAAGGAAAGCCATGGAACATGTCATCAACAATGCTATCAAGCAACACTTCAAATAACCTGATCACTGATGCTCAGTTTGGGTTCTGCTATGACTACTTAATTCCTGACCTTGTTCCATCCTTGATGCAAACATGGGCAGACCAGCTGAACTTCGGGGGGTGCGGGCGCGGAGGGGGGAGGGGTGTTGGTGAGGTGAGAGGGAGTGCCCTTGACCTCAAGGCAACATTTGACCGAGTATGGCATCATGGAGCCCCAGTAAAAATTGAAGCCAATGGAATTTGGGAAAACCTTCATTGGGTTGCAGTCCATTTGGTCACCTCAAAGGAGGCATTGTTGCAGTGTGTACCATTGAGAAGGTGCAATGTAGAAAGTCATCAAGGCTTCTTTTGTAGCCCCTTTCAAATCTGTGAGCAATACCACAAAGAAGAACAGGGGCAGTATGTCCATAGAAACAAAACCAACTACAAGTTTCCTCCAAGTCACAAACCGTCCTGACTTGGAAATACATCACCTTTCCTTCAATGTCCCTGGATCAAATTCCTCAAAATCTCTTTCTAGCATCGCAAGACAGACTACAAGCAGCTCTAATGTCTCACCACCATCTTCTCAAGAGCAATTAGGAATGGCTAAGAAATGCCATCCTTCTCAACAACACCCACCTAAAGCAACAAATGAAAAATAAAGCACTTAGGACCCCAGCAAAGCTTCTACCACTCACATGGTTAAAAATCACACAACACCAGGTTATAGTCCAACAGGTTTAATTGGAAGCACACTAGCTTTCGGAGCGACGCTCCTTCATGAAGGAGCTTCTCTCCGAAAGCTAGTGCTTCCATTTAAACCTGTTGGACTATAACCTGGTGTTGTGTGATTTTTAACTTTGTACACCGCAGTCCAACACCGGCATCTCCAAATCATGACCACTCACATGGTGTGTTTGTTACGACTGATCTCACTGAATACCTTGGTAACATGATGAAGCCAGATGACCTTGCACTTTTATCAGAAACAATCTAATGGCCTATATTACTGCTACTGTTTGCTGGTCTTCATGCTTGCAGTACTGTTTGATAAGTTCAACATATCCCATATTCCACCCCTCAGAACAGGTTAGGACATCATTAACTCGTAAGAAGTTCATCACATGATGTGTTTTCTGACTTGAGCTGTAGTATTGCAGTTGCAACAGTGAATGGAACTCATTTCCCTTAAAAGCATGGCTGGGTATTTTAGTTTCAGCATAATGTTACTAGGTTTGTTAATCCAGAGTATCCAATGCAAATTTGATCACTGTAGTTTACGAATTGATGTTTCTTTTAAAAATCTGGATATAAACATGAAGCTGTTTGCTATTGTGAACACCTAACTGGCTCACTTTTGTGAAATCTGCCACCCTTTCTGGTGTGAACTACATATGATTCCCATTCCACATTCTTAACTGCTGTATGCAGTGGCTAATAGGATACTCATTTCTAATAATTTTCTTTTAACTGAAGTAGTTCAGGAAAGTGATTCGTCATCAATTTTTCAGGCAACTAGGGACAGGAAATAAATGCTGTCCTTGCAACACCCACACTGCAAAATTGTAAAAAGCCTTAAATCGTGAATATTTTCTTTGATTTGCAGCATGAATAAAAAATAGAAAGCTAACAATGCAACAATTGCTTGCTTTGAGAAGGAAAGGTGATGAAGGACCACCATTTTTTGTGTTCTTTTCCAAAATCTTACGCAGGCACTTTGAACTAAATATAACATGACAAGAAGGTAAATGGGAATAAAAGACTCTTTACAGCTTATAACTTAATATTATTTGTGGATCATGGTTCCAAATGAGCCTGAGTATCAGCAAGTAGCTATCATTTACTTGCATAGAACAACATGTTAACATGGATCTGCTCAGCTAATATATAATATTTAATATCTTGCACACATAATGGATCAAACACTGTTTTGACTATCAGTATAGGATTATTAGGATCAATGTGGAGAAATGAGACTGATGGATGCTACCCAGCGATGCAGCAAGTTACCTCTTTCTGTGTCAATTGTTCTATAGCTCTATGATTTTATTGGTGATGTTAAAACTAAATTTTCCAGTGTCTCAATCCTTGCTTGTCATCGGGGTACCAAGTAATTGCTTACAGAAGTGACTGTTAATACACCACTACTTACACTAAGAACAGCCAATGAGATATCTTGCATCCTGCAGCCTTCATTTCAGAGTAAAATTCAACCTGCTAGGAGACTTTAAGTTAATTTTGGATACAGATCCCCTTACAAGAAGGTGAATGTCATCACTCTGTGACAACAGGTAATTGAACTTTCATGGATCCAGTAAACTCCGGTTGTCCTTTGGAGTCTTACATGAGCATTGCCATTCAAAATGTGACATTATTATGCCTTTGTGCTTTCTCATGTGGAGATCAGCAGTATCTTATAAATGTGACTGACTGTTTAGATACTAACAATGATAGTTGCCTTGGCAACTAGCTGATATGTTCAACATTTGGAACACTTTCTCACTGGGATAAACTGGGTTAACTGCTGTCCTCCATTGCTTTAGCTTCTACACTGTCTCTGGACACTGTTTTGAATCACAGTCTACGTAAAGCTGGAGGTGAAAGCTAGTATCCATGATGGAGACCCATGAAACTATCATCAGTTGTTATGGAAACCCATCTGGTTCACTAATGTCCTTTAGGGAAGGAAATCGACCATCCTTACCTGGTTTGAACTGCACATGACTCCAGAGAAGTGACTCTTAACTGCCCTCTGGGCAATTAGGATTGGCCATAAATGCTGGTCTAGCCAGTGATACTCACATCCCATGAATGTATTTAAGATCTGGCCTATACCTATGTAGTTGGCTCTTAACTGTCCTCTGAAATTGTCTGGCAAGCCATACAGTTCAAAGGTGAAGAAGGATGGACAGTAAATGGCCTTGTCTGGGATACCCTCATTCCAAGGTAAAATAAATGTTAAAAATCTTATTTCATCCTCTGTTCAACTTCAAGCTCTTGATGCACTTGAGGGATCTGCAAGGCTAAAAATCTAGCTGAAGGTCCTATTCCTTCAGGATTCTGGAGAGTTACTGGAGTTACCACAAAATCTTGGAAATTATTTGAGAAGTTTAGATAATGCAATAAACAAAATTGCAGGCAATTTGTAACTGCTCTAATCAGCATGTCTTCCTTAACCCTCACATTCCCAGTCGTAAACATTCATCCCTGCATGTATTTTTAAATATCCTTGAGGGATTATCGAAAGCAATACTGTTTCAAATCCCAGGCCATTTCCATTTTGACAAAACAATACTGACACACTTCACAAAAATGACACATAAAAATACACGCTACTGAGCATTTGTAAAAGGTGCTAAGTACACCATGGACTCTGCTTCCCATTTTAAAAGGGAAAATAGTTGAACAAAAGTACAATGTGATTGCACCTATCACAGTCACAGCACGTTTCTATGCATTTCACAATTTTAACACTGCAGGCATGATTGTTTTGTTTGGAATGCATCACAGCCAAAATTGCAGTCAAAAAAATTCCCAATTCAGCAAATCTGAATTAATCTGCTGATGGCTGAGGAATGGTTATAGGAAGGGACAAGTTTCTGCTCATCTTCAACTGGTGCTGTAGGGTGGATGTAACTGATGAATACCCCAACAGAGAAGTGAGCTTCTCTTAATGGGGATGATTTTTATGTTAATGAGACAATTACCAGGCAGTGTGTATGTGCCATTCCTGCCTCCACAACACCAGCCCCTCCACCCCACCCTGACCCCCTCAGTTCATTGACCACTACTAATGTGGTTCTTGAGTGGTTTGTAGTGCTTCCTTTAAGGAATAGTGGCTATGCTGTCTTACGTCTTAAAACAATGGACAAAATATACCCAGATGAAGGGCTTTTGCCTGAAACGTTGATTTTTCTGCTCCTCGGATGCTGTCTGACCCGCTGTGCTTTTCCAGCACCACTCTAATCTAGACTCTGATCTCCAGCATCTGCAGTCCTCACTTTTGCCTAAAATATACCCTGATGACTGACTGGAACATGAACAGTCTACACAACAACAAGGAACTCAGTTTTCAGAGTCAGTGGAGGCTCTTGCCTAAACCTGGAAGGAAATTTGGCCAGCATTATACAGCCTGGAGGACTCAACATTGAGTACCCCAATTTCAAATAACCTCCTTTCCCATTCCTTGACTCCCTTCCCAGCCCCTCTCCCTCCCTTCCACTCCTCCCTGCCACCAACCGGATTCATTTCTCCTGTTGACTAACCAGGTTGTACTCTCCACCTGTCTTCACCTATCCCCACCTTGCCCCCGCCACCACCTTTATCTACACACGACCCCAACCCAGAAGAAAGGTTACACTCAAAACGACAACTTCTCCACCTCCTGATGTTTCCTGGCTTGCTGTGTTCTTCCAGCCTCCTGCCTGTCTACCTTGGGTCAGAATCTACAGCAAGAATGGAGCGGTATGTTCAGTTTTACTTGCACAAGACTGGTTAAAAAAAACCCACAAAAAATGGACCGATTATCTCACTCAAAAGGATGGCATTCCTGACAATACAGCAGCAATCTAGGTTCCAGATTCATTGTTGGAGTTGGGTTGACATCATGGTCATTTATCACAATAATGCCTCCACCTGAGGCAAACTACTACAAAGGAATCAGCTTCCATGTTGAACTGCACCAATTAAGCATGCCCAGTTGACTAATAAAATACAATTTACAGCTTTATGAGTATTCATCCAAAGACGTGTTTGCTTGACTGAAAAAGCTTGAACTTCTGGAAGCGTTCTTCGAATTACTTCGAGAGTGTCCATTAAAACTCATATTCCGTAAAGTTGTGCCCTTTTTACTGCCAGCCTCTGCATTATCATTCTCCCCCGTGTCAAACTCTACCGTCATGTTGGATTCCATGCGGGAGATGATATAGGCGCTATTCTGTCGGGTGGGCTGAAATCTGGATGATTGCAGTTCCAGTTTGTCATAGCTGGAAAATTCAATGAAGGGGCACCATTGAAAAGCCCTCTTGAATCCTGCGCGAAATCTGTGAGCGTACAGACAAAAGAGAATGGTGAAGCTGCCGGGCTTTGGTGTGGCATTACCCCAAAACTGAAACCAACACATATTGGGATATGTTCCAGGATGCACATTTCACTGTCTCTAAAGCTGACCTTATCCAGGTCCATCGGCTCAGGAGGCAGGACCACATTCATTTTGGAATCTGCCTCCAGCACCCCTTCAATGTCAACATTACAGATCAGAACAATATCAACTCTTTGGCTAAACAAGCAAAGGAAATAACTGTGGATGCTGGAAATCCGAATTTACTGGAAAAGTTCAGCAGGTCTGGCAGCATCTGGGGGGGGGAGATCAGAGTTAACGTTTCGGGTTCACCGACTCTTCTTTGGAACTGATGGTAGGTAGTTTTATTCAGAAGATGGGGTGAGGGAAGGTGTGAATGATCGGTGGAGATAGAGATGAAGAAGAGAAAAACAACTGGACAGACAAAGGAGTGGATAACGGTCAGTCTGGAGGATTATGTAGGTAACATATCATGTGATAACAAGGCTGGTGCTTGGGGGGTTTAGGGGGATTGGGGTATGGACATAGGAGAAGGTGCCTCAAGCCCTAAAGTTATTGAACTCGATATTGAGTCCAGAAGACTGTAGAATTCCCAAGCGGAAAATGAGGTGCTGTTCTGCCAGCTTGCGCTGTACCTCACTAGCGCACTTCAGCAAGCCTGAGACAAAGATGCTGTCAAGAAACACAGTGGTGTGTTAAAGTGGCAGACAACTCCAAGGTCAGGGTCTTTTTAGCAAACAGAATGTAAGTATTCTACATTCACCCAGTCTACACTTGGCTTCCCCAATGTAGAGAAGACCATTTTGGCTGCTTGTTCCAAAACTTCAGTAAAAGTTTAGGAAACAACCTCACATTGCTGAGTGAAAAAGAAGCTCAATTCGTTACACCTTCATAACTACCAATGTTTGCAAATTGAAAAGCCGTGGTATGGGCACATCCATCCATCACAGATTTTAGCACAAAGGGCCATTCCTTCATTCACTTGGAATGGAGTCGGATCGATTGCATTTATATCTTTATCTGCCACCTGTTCTATTTCTGCTTGATCAATAATGTTTACTATTAAAATAGTAGAAGATGAGGCAGAGCTTACGAATTTCTAAGTTTAACAGCAAGTTGGATTTAAATAGCTCATTTTGCATTGAAAAATATTCTAAGCACAATCTGAAAAAAAACACTATGCCAAATCAAAAGAGGAAATGTTAAGACTGGTGATCAATAGCTTCATTAGAAGGGATTTAAAGGAAGTCCTTTTTGGAGGATAGAAAGGTAAATAGCTCCAAGGGGTTTCTGGATGGAATTCAAGAATAGGGATTCAAGCATCTGAAATTCTAGCTGTTAATGATGAGGCAAATTATAAATTTACATAAAAAGAACACAACTAGGGATAATGAAAGTGTAAAGTTCTGTATCCTTAGTATACTGATGAAGCTGCCCCTATCTCGATAGATGATGTGTCCAAGGGATAACATGAAGATGAGATTGCAGAGTGGTCCAAGAATAGATCTCTGCAAGAGATGTTTTGGGAATGGAAATACAAATCACTATTGGAGATGTTCTGATTATAGCTGGTTTGGTAAAAGAGGAACCAAATGAGGCAGTCCCAATACAGGAGAACAGTTGGAGAGGTATGGTATAATTGAGTTTGTCACGAGGCCAAGGAAGATGAAGAAGGGTGAAAACATCATAATTCATCAGGAATGTCCTCTTGTTTTTGTTTGGGATGTTTTCTGTTGTGGTAAATGCAGAAAGTTCTCAAATAACAGGTTGTGGGAAAATGTACACAGAGTTAACAAGCAAAACTTTTCATAAATCACAAGCTCTAGACAGTTCACAGTAAATGTTCCTCTTTTTAGCACTGGGCATAGAACTTCCTGATGCTGTGCAACCAATGGGAATTGAGGCACGTGCTTGGATTCCCGATTTGTACTTCCATTGTGTGAAGTTGAGTATCAGGGTCATTAATATTTTAAAAATATATTTAGATATTATTAAAAGCTAATCTCAGCAGAATGGCCCATAAATAATCAGCAAATGAGAAACACATGCCTTCAGATTGCTTAAACATGGGGTAGAATTTCAGAGGGAGTGGGGGAACAAACAACCCATTCTCCCAAAAGAGAAAGTTAAAAACACCAGGTTATAGTCCAACAGGTTTATTTGGAAGCACTAGTTTTCAGAGCGCTGCTCCTTCATCAGGTACCTGTAGAGCAGGACCATAAGACACAGAATTTATAGCAAAAGATTACAGTGTCATGCAACTGAGATGATATACTGAACAAACCCAGATTGTTGTGAATTGACAATGTTTGTTCAATATATCATCTCAGCTGCATGACACTGCAATCCTTTGCTATAAGTTCTGTGTCTTATGGTCCTTCTCTACAGCTACCTGATGAAGGAGCAGCGCTCTGAAAACTAGTGCTTCCAAATAAACCTGTTGGACTAAGTGATGTTGTGTGATTTTTAACTTTGTCTACCCCAGTCCAACACCGGCTCCTCCACATTATCCCAAAAGGGAAGTCAGTGGCCAACTGACAGGGTCTGAAGAAGCCTCCCCTGCAATACAGTGGATAAATTAATGCAGAGTGCTCGTCAGTCTGCCCTTTAGTGAGTGAACGCCTCATCTTCTGGACCTGCCGGCCAATCAGATTGAGCAGCAGTCCTTACATCGCTGGACGTCTTCATTGGGCAGGCCTAGAAAGAAGGCTCATTGGAACCTCTGAGCCAGGCCAGTAAAGCTCAAGTCGCCATACTCTTACCCAGGAGAAAGTGAAGATTGCAGATGCTGGAGATCAGAGCTGAAAATGTGTTGCTGGAAAAGCGCAGCAGGTCAGGCAGCATCCAAGGAGCAGGAGAATCTACGTTTCGGGTTCCTGAAGAAGGGCTCATGCCTGAAACGTCGATTCTTCTGCTCCTTGGATACTCTTACCCAGACCTGCTCTCCCATTAGAGACAACTGGTATTGGTTGAATCCGAGGGTCACCACACCTCAGGCGAGGCAAGAGATTGAGAAGGAGGATCCTTCATGGTAACATTAGCCAGCGCGAGAATCGAACCCATACTGTTGGCATCACTGTGCATCACAATCCAGCCGTCCAGCCAAACTAGCCCTCTCAGGTCAATCAGCATTGGGCAGGGCAGGTTTGACCACCTTCAGAAGGGAGTGAGTTTTAAGGTACAAGTGGGGGAGAAGGTGAGGCACAACTCTCATGGGAGTGTCATTTAACTGCTGAAGAAAAGGTATTGCTGATTCATACTGGTGTTTATGAGGTAGTTTTGTGAGTGGTGTGGGTGATTGTTGAGGAGGCTAGTTTTACAGATAATTTTGCCCACATGTTTTCTTCACAGGTATAATGGCTTCCTTGGGCATTCAAACCCCATGTTACCATACACACCTTATATGCTTTCATGAGAGATTACAGGAAGTGAGAATTATGGACAGGTTTCCCCTTACTTTTCTCAGGAATGCTGCTGAAAGTTGGACAACCCTAGAAATACCATGGCCAGAACTTGCAGTCAAAACTGGGACCTCCTGAGCCTGAAAAGGTCAGCATTTGACCCATTTTATGTGAAAAAAACACAAAAGTTAAAACAAACCATGCAACCCTAAAAATATTGGATAAATTGAAAATGGCTGCCAAGCATTTATGGCAGGGATAAGGAACCAGTGTGAAAGTAGATGCTGGGTAGAGAAATTTCCCATTCCCATTATGTCCCCAAATTAGACATTGCCAGACTTACCGGCTGTTTAGACAACAGTATATGATGGGGTTGTGCATGTTGGAGCTCATTGCTAACAAGAACACGGTTAAGTAAACCTGTTGTATGGGCTTCCAGCTGTTGACATGTGAATGCTGTTTAGACACGAGAAAGAAGACGTGGTAGGGCAGCCAACAAATGGTGAAGGTAAACACCACCACAATCATCATTTTAACAACCTGCAAGAGAATTGTAGAAAAGGAAGTGTGTTATAATCAAAATATCAGCACCTTAATTGTCTCTAAGCATGTGGCTGAATGACACTTCATTATTTTGCACCTATTGTGACTGCAGGCTGTCCCAAAGTGTTTTTTTGGAAATGGAATAATCTTCAACTCCACTTTCCCTAGAAACCTCGATTTCCTTACTGATTAAAAATCTGTCAATCCTTGTGTCAGGGAATACAACATAGAGCCTGCAGATTCCTCAAGAACAAACCACTACAAGCAGACCAAACACAGCTAGAAACCCTAACCACCTTACCATACATCAAAGAAGTTTCAGAAATGACAGCCAGACTACTAAGACCCCTTGGAATTCTAGTAGCACACAAACCCACCAACACTCTCAAACAAAAACTAACAAACTTAAAAGACCCAGTATAACCCATGGACAAAACCAACGTCATCTACAAAATTTCATACAAGGCCTGCCACAAACACTATGTAGGACAAACAGGAAGAAAGTTAGCCACCAGGATACATGAACTCCATCTACACACAGATGAAAAAAACCACCATTTCGACTGGGACAACACATCTATCCTGGGACAGGCTAAGCAAAGACATGCCAGAGAATTCCTAGAGGCCTGGCACTCCAACCACAATGCCATAAACAAACACATAGATCTAGATACCATCTATCAACACCCCGAAAATGAACAGGAAATGACATCACCACAAACCCCAGGAACCCCATCCAGGACAAACATATAAATAGAAAGCAGGAGACAACAGCTTCACTTCACTTGGAGGTCACCACTGATGATGTTACCTAGCCAGGTAATGAAACGTCTGGATATCAAACCTACAGCTCAGCGAGCAAACCTACACCCTAAACCTCAACCTGAGCTACAAACCTTCACAAACCTTGCAAATATAACATAGAACATAGAACATAGAATAGTACAGCACAGTACAGCCCTTCAGCCCACAATGTCATGCTGAGCATTTATCTCAATCTAAGATCAACCTAACCTATACAACCCTCAATTTACTGCTGTCCATGTGCTTGTCCAGCAGTCACGTAAATGTCCTGAATGTGGTAGTCAATTTGCCACAGCATACCTCTACAAATAGTGAAAGGCTGGATTCTTTCTCTTTTGTATGGTGGTTGAGGGACAATTGTTGGCAAAGGCTCAGTGTGCTGTTGTGAGACCCAATATACACCAAGAGGACACACACGGCTTTGTCATAATGTCTCATCTGACAAACGGCACCTCCAGCCATATAGCACACATATTGCACTGAAACCTCTCGACAACAGCTTCCAAAACAAAATAACAGGATTTTAAAGAGGGATAACATGAGGTGGTACAGTGGCTCAGTGGTTAGCACTGCTGCCTCAGGGCGCCAGGCACCCGGGTTCGCATCTTTCCTCAGGTGACTGTCTGTGTGGAGTTTGCACATTCTCCCCATGTCTGCGTGGGTTTTATCTGGGTGCTTTGGTTTCCTCCCACAGTCCAAAGATACTCAGGTTAGGTGGATTGGCCGTGCTAAATTGCCTGTGGTGGCCAAGGGTGTGTTGGCTAAGTAGATTAGCCATGGGAAATGCAGAGTGACAGGGATGGAGTGTGTCTGAGTGGGAGGGTCAGTGTGGATGAATGCCTACTTCCATACTGTATGGATTCTACACTTTGAAGAATTCCACTGCCACAGATATTCCTGGGATGTTCGGGAATAAAGTGTATGGTCATTGCTTTAACATTCATGATTAAGATGGTGTGTACTACATATACATTTCCTCAATCATTTTGCTCTCTTAAATTTAATTCACCCAGATCTCAAAGAGTATATTAACAGACCCTCATCCCCATGTAAAGGTTGGAGTATGTGATTCTACTACAAAGACACATGCTCTAACAATTGAAGAGATCAAGATACTGTGCTGCTTGATACATCACAGAGTGTTGGAGACCAAACTTTTCTACATGTCATGGACCTCAATATCACAGGGACCACTTCAGAGCTGAATATTCCCCACAGGAACTGGACCTCAACATCGCCCAGAGTACCTCTGATTTCAATATCACCCTGACATTCCAACCCAAGCATCTCAGTTCTCTGGCATTTTGATGGCATTTCTACCTTCATCCTTCTTGAAGGTAGAAATGAGTCTCAGCTCAGCCTTTGACAAACAATTTTTTTTCTTTCCATTTTCTTTTAACAGAATACCAAGTGCACTGAAAGGAAGGAAGCACATAAGGAACTTTGTTTTCTCAATATATTCCAAGTGCATCCACAGCCAATTAAGTGCTTTTGAAATCAAGTCACTTTTTGAAGAAAAAAAATTCTTGTGGGACATGGGCTGGGCCAGCACTTATTGCCGGTCCCTCGTTGCCCTTGAGAAGGTGGTAGTGAACTGCTCCAGTTCCTGTTCTGTAGGTATACTCTTAATATTCTTTGGGGGGGAGCTCCAAGATTTTGACTCAGCGGCAGTGAAGGAATGTTTCCAAGTCAGGCTGGTGAGCGGCTTGGAGGGGTACTCTTATTGTGTATTAAAAATTATAGCTTATTTGTACACAGCCAGGTCCCACCAGAATGGTAGAATGTTAGTCTCTCTGGTAACATGAAGCAAAACTCGAGAGCATCAGTATTGAAGAGCCTATCCCAGTTGATCTATCAGTTTACGACCTGAAAAATTCTGAGCCATGATTTTGCCTGATTAAAAACAGGTCTTAGACACAATTCTGATCTTGTTTTGTGCAATAATTCCAATTTTCTTAATCTAACGTTATTGAGAATATCTTCAGGACTCTGGTGTAGATTATTGTCAATTGATGACACAGAAATAACAAATCTAAAAACATTACATGCAAAGGCAGTCATTTGGTAAGAGGAATGGACAGTGTAAATACCAGCATTATGCAGACACTTGAACAACGCAATCAGACTTTCCTAAAAATATATTCCCACGCTTCACTGCATGACTGAAAGAATCGCTGCATTTCTGGAGGTGCTTTCTTTCAGAACAGAAAATAGAGAAATAAAATCTCTACAGTGTGGAAGCAGGCCATTCGCCCCAGTGAGTCCACACTGACTCTCTGAAAAGCATCCCACCCAGACCCACCCCCTGCCCCATCCCTGTAACCCTACAGTTCCCATGGCTAACCCACCTAACCTGCACATCTTTGATCTGTGGGATGAAACCAGAGCACCCAGAGGAAACCCACACAGACACAGGGAGAATGTGCAAACTCCATGCAGACCGTTGCCTAAGGCTGGAATCGAAACTGAGCCATGCTATCACCATGTTGTCTACAGAAGCTAAACTGAGGCCATCATGTCAGTCACATGCTAAACAAACACCCTTAATATTATAGGGTGAAGTGTAGGGCATGCTCCATGAAACTTGGACAATATTTACTCTTATTGATGATGGAATACTTTCCATTTGCCTGGATGAGTGCAGCTCCAACAAAACTCAAGATCCTAGACACCA
The DNA here is from genome assembly GCF_037043375.1 of Chiloscyllium plagiosum. Classification (NCBI taxonomy): domain Eukaryota; kingdom Metazoa; phylum Chordata; class Chondrichthyes; order Orectolobiformes; family Hemiscylliidae; genus Chiloscyllium; species Chiloscyllium plagiosum. The sequence goes on from NW_028270140.1 coordinate 16,719,232, forward strand.
ACCAGGGCAAAGCACTGTTTGACTGACAGTATATCCACCATCTTCAATATTCACTCCCTTTACTGCCGAAGCACAATGGCAGAACTGTGTACTTTCTACAAAATGCATCGCAACAAATCTTCAGGATTCCTCTGATGACAACTTCCAAAATTGTGACCTCCAGCATCTAGAAGGTCAAGGGCAGCAGATGCTTGGGTACACAACCACCTTCAAGTTCTCCTCCAAATCACACACCATCCTGAAACGTATTTGCCATTCCTTTCTCTCACTTGTTCAAAATTCTGGAAATCCCTTCCTGTCAGCACTGTGGGTGTTCCTACGCACCAAGGACTGCAGCAGCTCAGGAAGACAGTTCGCCAACAGCCTCTCCCAGGGCAATTGGGGATGGGTAATAGGTGCTGGCATGGCCAGCTATGCCCACATCCCATGAACAACTTAAAAATCACCAATATACAGATTTTCTCATCGCTGTATATTGAACCTCTCTAAAGGGAAATTGCTCCTCATGTTTCCTTCATTACAACAGTTACTACAACTAATGGAGTAGTTCTGTATTGCTAATAGTTCTGGCATGACTGGAGATTGTGAAAAAAGCTATATAAATGAATGTAATTGGATCTTATTTCAAAACATCGATCAATGCGTGTGTTCTGATCTACTGAATTTAAATTCAAGGCTGCTAGTAAATTGAGTTATATGAATCATGAGTTAGTTTGACAGTAAATGAAATCAATCGCTGTGGAAAATAATAACCTTTATCATCACAGCGTTGATTGCTTATCTGAATGAAACACGATTCAGAATCATTTGAAGGATGTAGAAGAGACCCTTCTCTAGGACACTGATATCAGTCACAAAAGATGTTCCTGCAGAGACAGCCAGTAAATGAATAGAAACAATAGGCAACAAGATATACTGATATGTGTATTGTAGGAACTGAGTTCTGCAGCACATTTTGGAAACTTATCTATCCATAGACAGTATCAAGCAATACCAAATCTTCCATAACAGGGGCTATAAATTCTAGATTAGATTAGATTCCCTACAGTGAAGGCTAAAGGATCTTCTATCAACATGTTAATTCTCACTTTCAGAAAAGTACCCTCTACTGCACCAATCCTCATACTAGTAATATCTGCAAGGTCCATGTCTAACTAACTACCATCAATAGGCACAGGAATTACTGCTTGGCTTTGGGTGCCAATTTTGGCACATTGTGACGGAAGCAGCAACAGAGCATTATTTGCAAGATTAGCTCATGAGTGGGACAGAGGTTGTTTTCTCCATCAAATTAAGGCAAGCTGTCAAAGCTGGAGGGCTAATAGGAGACACCCCAAACAGGGAGGCTCAATCTTGAGATGTTCTGCTCAGCACTTTTAAATATTTGAAATCAAATACGGCCATAGCTTTATGACCACAATCCTAGGTGGTTAGGTCAGTATAGAGGTTTTGGTGGAGGAGGAACGTAGGAAATAGGAATAAGCCATAATGCTGATTGATCCTCCTCTTCCTTTTAATGAGGTTATGGATGATCCCCTACTTCAACCCTATTTCCCACACTATCCCTGTATCCCTTGATCTATCTGGGAGGGGTAGGGCTGCACATCAAAGCCCTCTAGTCTCCTGTTAGGAATATATCTATTGGCCCTCAGCCATACTTCTGATGGTATGGAAGGGTTTAGCAGGCTCATTTTAAAAATCCAACTGGGCTTTAATCAACTGTTTTTATTGTCATTTAAATCAATTTAACCATCTAATGGTCACTTGCATTTGCATAGCACTGGCACTCTGACTAGTATTAGGATTATGTGTGCCTGCCCAACTCTATTCTTATTCTCATTTAAGATGCTAAACCCTGCTCCAGGTTTCCTCTTTTGATATCAAGACATTCCCTCCAAAGCCAATTTGTTAATTTGCTCATTGTCTATCACTCCAGCCCCACCTCATGCAGTCATAGAGATGTACAGCACAGAAACAGACCCTTTGGTCCAACTCATCCATGCTGCCCAGATATCCCAACCTAATCTCGTCCCATTTGCCAGCACCCAGCTCATATCCCTCTAAACCCTTCCTATTCATATACCCATCTTTTAAATGCTGTAATTATACCAGCCTTCACCACTTCCTCTGGCAGCTCATTCGAGCTCACCCTCTGCATGAAAAAGTTGCCCCTTAGGTCTCTTTTAAATCTTTCCCCTCTCACCCTAAACCTATGCCCTCTAGTTCTGGACTCCCCCACCCCAGGGAGAAGACCTTGTCTGTTTACCCTATCCATGCCTCTCATGATTTTATAAACCTCTGTAAGGTCACCCCTCAGCCTCCGACGCTCTAGGGAAATCAACCCCAGCCTATTCAGCCTCTCCCTATAGCTAAATACTTTCCAACCCTGGCATTCCTGAAGAAGGGCTTATGCCCGAAACGTCGATTCTCCTATTCCCTGGATGCTGCCTGACCTGCTGCGCTTTTCCAGCAACACATTTTCAACCCTGGCATCATCCTTGTAAATCTTTTCTGAACCCTTTCAAGTTTCACAACATCTTTCCGATAGGAAGGAGACCAGAATTGCACGCAATATTCCAAAAGTGGCCTAACCCAGTCCTGTACAGCCGCAACATAACCTCCCAACTCCTATACTCGTCTTGCTTGCCAGCTGGAAAATCAGTGAAAGACATGCATTGCCTCATTTTGGGAAGGTCCTCCATAACAGCCATTGGATAGCCCCCCCTAGAAACAGGAGCCAGGAGCAGAAATTTCGCCGAGCAAGAGCTGCTGGCCAATCCAAGACCAGCAGCTCTCGTGCTCAGCAGTGCCACAGGCAAAGGTGGTGGCTGCTGTTGGAACAACAGGCTTCAACATCCAAGGTCAGACGTAAGTAACGTTAGTGGGATTTCCCAGGTTCAAGGTTGGATGGAGAATGAGCAGGGTTGTGGGCAGCAAGTGGATCTCAGTGAAAACCCTTCCCTTTCCCTTTCCAAGTGTCTTGAACAGGTATTGATTGGTAAGTGGCCCCAGTTCAGAGCTGACAATTAGGATGTAAATTTTACCCATCATGCTTGTTGCATGGCAACAGACCCACTGGCAGGTTTCTACCAGCAGCGATAGCCTGAAGTGGTCATTAATTGGCCCCTTAATGGTCACATTTTGCTGTGGGTAGGAAGGTTGACTATTTTCTACCCTGAGCTGAGGCAGGAAGGAAGGCAGTGGGGTCAGGTTTGACCACCACCAACACAATGGTATGTTGTTCCTGTCCCCAAAGTTCACCACCACAAAGAGCAGAAGGTACTGCCAATGGAATGTGTCTGTGGCATCTGTCATCACCAAATAAAAGAGGTCACTACCAACAATACAGTAAAGGAGGAGGTTGCAAAGAAATTGAAAAATAGATAAAAGGTGCTACTTAAAAAAACAGAGGTGAACATAGCTCAAAGGTGAAATGTTTTCCCACAACTCCATCCCACATCTTCCAGTCCAGATGGGATACATCCCAGTTGATAAGAGAGGTATGGGTGAATATTGCGGAGGATCTGAACACAGCCTCCCATGCTTCCTTAGATATGGACGTGCGAGGCTGGTTACACCCTGTTGCAGATGAAGGGAAGGATAAGCTCGGTGACTACGGCCTGGTCAGCCTATTGTTGGTGCTGGGGAAGCTTTGAGATGCAACAACCACAGGAAAAATAATTTGGAATAAAATGGGTTAAATTAATGACATCTGGCTGTTACAGGAAAAGATTAACTGAATTCAGTTCTTTGATGGAATGGCAGAGGGGTATACATCATTCACTCTATCTATTTCCACATTAAAATCCTCACCTGGCTTCACCTCAGACTCAGATTGTCTGCTGCTGAAATCCTCATTCACACCCAAGTTACCTCGAGGTTTGAACTGCCTGGTACACTCCTACTCAGCCTCCTGCATACCTGTGGACAGCCAAAGCTCAGCTGCCCCTCCTTATTTGCCCCCAGTCCCATTTATCCATCATCCATGTCCTCAATAACGTCTACTGGCTCTTGGTGAAGCAATATCTTGAAATTAAAGTTTAAATCTCTTCTTAGTGTCAGCCCTTGGACTCAAGTTCCTGTAAACTCTTACAACTGCACAACCCTCCAAGACATCTCTGCTCATCTGAGTCTGACCTCCTAAGCATAGCTGATTTTAATTACTTCACCCATGGTGGTTGCACTTTCAGCACTGGACCTCTCTCTCTAACCTTGTCCACCTCTCTTTACTCCTTTTAAAATGCTCTTTTAAAACCTTCCCCTTTTCATCAGCTATCCCAGACACCTTGGCCTGATGTCACATTTTGTATTCTCAATCTCTAGTGACTTGAAGCATTTTATTATGTTAAAGATTCGTTTTACAGACAAGTTATTACTGACAACGCAAAAACAAAACACTAGGGTCATTTTTAGTGGAATAGAATTGAAATAGAAGTTGCATTAAAAACTTTGATACCTCACACTCGGAATATTGTAAAGTATTTAGAGTTTTGGTCTGCATTTGATTGGAAATGATAGCGAGTTATCGAGCAAGGTGAGAAGAGAATTAGAGGAACAGCAAAATTGAGGGGTTACATCCATCAGGAAATACTCATCAGGCTGGAGTATTTTATGAAAGGGAAATCTGAACGGTGACCTTGGGAAGGTTCATTGTGACCTATGGCTTGAGAGGAACAAGTTTGGAATCCATGAGATATCAAAGCAAACATCCCCAGCTCAGATACGTGGGAAAATTCCCTTTCTTCTTAATATCTAAAATCCAAACTCCAACATCCCATCGCAATATTGTGCATTATGAATTTTCTATCCCCCACTGTTCCTGTTTTTTTTTCCTAAATATGACTGTTTAGATTATTGTCAAATGAGTGAGTTTTACAATTTAATTTCTGACTCCCAGAGCACCCAAGCTATATCTTAAAAGACAGCTGACAAACAGGTCATGAAAGATGAATTATTTATTTTGAAATGGAGCACTTTGCCTCTGACAAGATCATATGGATTTTCATAGTATTGCTCCGCATCACCATTCCTGTGAATGTGGGCAATTGCACTGGTATTAAATATGTGAGTTTTGAAAAGTTCTCCATTTCATGCTTTACTTGCCAGCAAAGAAAACAAATGAATCGTCACTTCAGGTAGCTGAAATCTTTGACCTAGAAAATGGGCTGCAGTTATTTTTGAGCATGCTATAGTGGAAGCACAGCTTGCACCCTCTCACATCTTTGAACACCAAGACTCAAGTCTGAGAAGAGCTGTATTTGAAATGGATTCCAGGTTTGAGCCTCTTGCCCTGAAGAAATTGACAGTTGAGTGTAACAGGTTAGAATTAATTAAAGGCAAGATGCTGCATGTAGGATGTGTTAGTTTAACCAATGCGAGATGGTAGATGAACTAATGGTAAAATTAATTTAAAATGCTACATGTTATGCACCTGTGCTGACAAACAAGGATGAAAAGCTTAAATGTCACAATGCAGAACTGACTAGCGCACACCCGCAGACAATGATGAATTCTGCCACAGAAACCAACATTAACTTTTCTGCACATTCAAAATATATTTCGTTTTAACCTTTCGTTTGGCCTTGAGCTGCTCGTGGTAGTTTTCCACAGTATCGCCAGGAATTTCCCCACCCCACAGTGTGAATCCAATGATGGTGTATGTAATGGCCATCACAACTAATGGCAGCAGGTACACCAGGACAAGAACAGCAATTTGGTATCTGCAAGAGAATGGCGAAAAATGAATCATTGCAAACCAGTAACCAACTGACAGCTCTTGCTCACCACCACGAATATATTTCTGGCACTCACCCACCACAGTCCTAAATCTAATTTATTTGGGAGATAATCTTGCTGTTCTGGACAAAGGTGATCAACAAATATCTAGTATAGGTCCCTTGACCAGCCCCCACACCCTCCTGTGCACTGTGCACTGATCATCACTGGACAGGATGATCTGTTTATTATTAATGTTTACAGTTAGGGACTAAGACAATATTTTTCTTATTGCTCTACGTCTTGTCAGGAGTAGGCAAGGATATTTGGACCAATTCTCTCAGCAATGGATATACTGGTACACTGTGCCAGTTTCCTCGTGCATCCATTTTCAGAAAAATCTCACCCAAATAGCAAGAAGCTGGAGAGGCCATGTTGATTATAGAATCATAGAATATCTACAGTGTGGAAACATGCCATTTGGCCCATCGAATCCACACCAACCCTCTGAAGAGCATTCCACCCAAACCCACACTCCCCCCATTCTATCTCTGTTACCCCACATTTCCCATGGCTAACCCACCTAGCTTACACATCCCTGAACACTATGGGCAATTGAGCATGGCGAATCCACCTAACCTGCACTTCTTTGGAGTTTGATATTCAAACAGAAAGGAACTGCTGGCCTGAGAAGAGTGAGGCAGACAGTGATGAGGAAGCCAGAAGTATCCCAAGGCATGAGTTATAGCATGCATTTATCTCCAAGCTACATTCCAGTTCCCTCTACTGCAATACAAACAGTAAATTGAACATGAGGGTGTTTCTTGATGATTGTACAGAGTCAGTTCCATTTGTAATTCCTCGGAGGATGAAACAGCTCCTGCCCACATTTAGCAGGAACTCTGTAGCAATCATGAGAACAATTTCCAAAGGTTCAAAAAAAGCCTTTCTTGGAAGGGTCACTCAAACCGAAATTTCTCTCCACAGATGCTGCCAGACCTGCTGAGCTTTTCCAGCAATTTCTGTTTTTGTTTCTGATTTACAGCATCTGCAGTTCTTTCAGTGTTTACTTTGATCAAACATAACCCATGGACTTTTGGGATGAATACGTCATAGAGTCATGGAAATGTACAGCATGGAAGCAGACCCTTTGGTCCAACCCGTCCATGCCGACAAGATATCCCAACCCAATCTAGTCCCACCTGCCAGCACCCGACCCATATCCCTCCAAACCCTTCCAATTCATGTACCCATCCAGGTGCCTTTTAAATGTTGCAATTGTACTAACCTCCACCACATCCTCTGGCAGCTCATTCCATACCACCCTCTGCGTGAAAACGTTGCCCTTTAGGTCTCTTTTATATCTTTCCCCTCTCACCCTAAACCTACGCCTTCTTGTTCTGGACTTCCCGACCCCAGGGAAAAGACTTTGCCTATTTATCCTTTCCATGCCCCTCATAATTTTGTAAACCTCTATAAGGTCACCCCTCAGCCTCCGACGCTCCAGGGAAAACAGTCCCAGCCTGTTCAGCCTCTCCCTGTAGCTCAGATCCTCCAACCCTGGCAACATCCTTGTAAATCTTTTCTGAATCCTTTCAAGTTTCACAACATCTTTCCGATAGAAAGGAGACCCAGAATTACACGCAATGTTCCAACAGTGGCCTAACCAATGTCCTGTACAGCCATAACATGACCTCCCAACTCCTGTACTCAATACTTTGACCAATCAAGGAAAGCATACCAAACACCTTCTTCACTATCCTATCTACCTGCGACTCTACTTTCAAGGAGCTATTGACCCGCACTCCAAGGTCTCTTTGTTCAGCAACACTCCCTAGGACCTTACCATTAAGTGTATAAGTCCTGCTAAGATTTGCTTTCCCAAAATACAGCACCTCACATTTATCTGAATTAAACTCCATCTGCCATTTCTCAGCCCATTGGCCCATCCAGTCAAGATCCTGTTGTAATCTGAGGTAACCCTCTTCGCTGTCCACTACACCTCCAATTTTGGTGTCATCTGCAAACTTACTAACTGTACCTCTTATGCTCACATTCAAATCATTTATGTAAATGACAAAAAGTAGGCGGCCCAGCACCGATCCTTGTGGCACTCCACTGGTCACATGCCTCCAGTCTGAAAAACAAACCTCCACCACCACCCTCTGTCTTCTACCTTTGAACCAGTTCTGTATCCAAATGGCTAGTTCTCCCTGTATTCCATGAGATCCAACCTTGCTAATCAGTCTCCCATGGGGAACCTTTTCGAATGCCTTACTGAAGTCCATATAGATCACATCTACCGCTCTGACCTCATCAATCTACTTTGTTACTTCCTCCAAAAACTGAATCAAGTTTGTCAGACATGATTTCCCATGCACAAAGCCATGTTGACTGTCCCAAAATTAGTCCTTGCCTTTCCAAATACATATACATCCTGTCCCTCAGGATTCCCTCCAACAGCTTGCCCACCACCGAGGTCAGGCTCACTGGTCTATAGGTTAACTTGCTTATCCTGTAGAAAATAGATTTGCCCATTTCCCCTACTCCAAGATTTAGGTTTTAGGTCAATCTAGCTCATTGGGTGAAATCTTACAGGTGCCTGAATGACACTAGGGTGTGATGAGAAATCTGGGAGAATCATGCGAAGTTTCAACAAGACCTTTCTCAAAATCATGAGCAAACCCTTGCATTTTCAAAATCAAGTTCTGGGTCTCGAGATGCGACACTCATCAAGCAATGGAGCTTATTGTGTCCTATTGGCTTCATTCACTGAAAATCCCACCTTTATTAACAAGTAGCTTCCTCTTGTACGACTCACTGCGAGAAGACCAGATACTGGCAGTTCATGGCAGCAAGTTCAGTCAATATGATGCCAGCTGGCTGCTTGCTCCTCTGGGACACCCATCAACAATGTCTCAGGGAAGAGTCCATGGCACCAGCAGCATGAACCCCGTGGACACAGCTGCCAGGATTGTCACCTCGCCATCTCTCAGGAATCCCATGGCACCTTTCCAATCTATTTACAGGATTTTCAGCACTTTAAAGCCACACTTTGAGATGTGCCAGCAAGTACAGCTTGCAAGCAGGAACAGCAACCTAGGTCACAGCTTGGAACAGGCAGTGTTTCACTGTTAACCATAGAATCCCCTTAACTAACTACTCAACCTGCAAGTCTGTTAAAAAAGCAAATCTAATGTCATTTATCTCAAGAGGGTTGGAATATAAATGCAGTGATGTGCTACTGAGACTTTATAAAGCTCTGGTTAGGCCCCATTTGGAGTACTGTGTCCAGTTTTGGTCCCCACACCTCAGGAAGGACATACTGGCACTGGAGCGTATCCAGCGGAGATTCACACGGATGATCCCTGGAATGGTAGGCCTAACATACGATGAACGGCTGAGGATCCTGGGATCGTATTCATTAGAGTTTAGAAGGTTGAGGGGAGATCAAATAGAAACTTACAAGATAATGCATGGCTTAGAAAGAGTAGATGCCAGGAAGTTGTTTCTGTTATGGGGGAGACTAGGATCTGTGGGCACAGCCTCAGAATTAGAGGGGGTCAATTTTGAGTGGAAATGAGGAGACATTTCTTCAGCCAGAGAGTGGTGGGCCTGTGGAATTCATTGTCACGGAGTGCAGAGGAGACCGGGACGTTAAATGTCTTCAAGGCAGAGATTGATAAATTCTTGATCTCGCAAGGGATTAAGGGCTACAAAGAGAGTGCGGGTAAGTGGAGTTGAAATACCCATCAGTCATGATTGAATGGCGGAGTGGACTTGATGGGCTGAATGGCCTTACTTCCACTCCTAAGTCTTATTGTCTTAAGACCTAAGTGTGGAAACAGACCCTTCGGCACAACAAGTCCGCACCGACCCTCTGAAGAGTAACCTACTCAGATGCACCTAACTTACACATCCCTGAACATTACGGACAATGTAGCAAGGCCAATTCACCTAACTTGCACATCTTTGGACTGTGGGAGGAAACTGGAGCACCCAGAGGAAACCCACGCAGACATGGGGAGAACGTGCAAACTCCACACAGTCGCCCGAGGCTGGAATTGAACCCAGATCCCCGCCACTGTGAGGCAGCGGTGCTAACCACTGAGCCACTGTGCCGTCCATAGGAAACTGTTCACATACTCTCTTAGTGTTTACTCACCTTGAGGCTATCCTGGTGCTCACGGTATCCCTGCCTTACCTTTCGGGAGTACTCCTTCCCCCAGCTCCAACCTTCTCCCTACCCCACCCCAGACAGTGCTACCAGGCTGACATTATTTCTCTCTTGTGTGCCAGTTAGCGCATAATGTTTGTCATGGCTGCCAGACTCCTCAGTGAAGTTAGAAGTCACATGACACCAGGTTATAGTTGACCAGGTTTAGTTGAAATCACAAGCTTTCGGGACGCTGCTCCTTTGTCAGGTGAAGTCTCAGTGAGGTTGACAGTGATATTGTCCTAGTACAGTGCGTCAAGGGCAGCCTCCATTGTCAGTCTTGGGCAAAGTCAGTCAGACACTCAGGATGGTCAGGGTCAAGGTTCACTTCTCATAGGAGGTGGAAGCCAAATGTCAAGCCGCCCCACCACCCATCCCATCTCTTTCCCCCCTCTTGCGGGAGTTTTCTCCTGGAATGACAGAAAGAGAGGGCTTGAGAGAGGTGGAAGTGGCTGATTCAGCAGTTGGCGCTGATGCGGTGGTGGCAGAAAGGTTTACTTGAGTGAGTGACTAGGCAGTGCAGAGTCTATGCAGGGTCAGGAGAGAGTGAATGGAGCAAGTGAAAGAAGATGTTGCAGGCAATAGTGAGAATGGTAGAGCCTGAGCCCTGGTAGGAGGTGGGTACAGTAAGAGGGTGAGCGTGAGGAGCAGAGAGAAGGTGGTGATCCTTCGGTGGAGTGGAGAGGATCATTGATCATCTTCCAGAGACTTCCATTTTTGCATGGTCTGGAAGAGTGGAAAATGATTGTCAGTGATAAAGGGAAGCTAAGGATTGTGGGACTGTTGGTGAATAGGGAGGTGCAGTTGAGTTTACTGGAACTGCCAATTAACTATTTAATCATGTTGAGTCCAAGCCTGCAGTGAAGTCTGCTAATTGGCTACAATCACAATTTGACCCTCAATATAGGGCAATAATTGCATTTTCTGTGGTGGTCAAACTGTGCACGGCTTTGACTAACCCTGTTGAATCAACAATTTGGAGCTCTGAGGACTAGCTTAGAATGAGGAAAAATGTTTGTGGATAGACAAAGGAAGCGAAACGATAACATGATCATCTCACTCAGATGTGTCAGTATATTTAATGAGATATGAGGAAAGGTCCATTATTGCTCTTTACACTAGCCTTTATTGATCACCCATTTTTGATGAGTAATGGTGACCCTCTTCTTGAACAACAGCTGTCTACATGGTGGAGATACAACCACAGCACTGTTAGCTATGGAGCTTCAGGAATCTGACCCAGCAATAAAGAAGGTACAACAATAAATATCTAAGTCAGGCTGATGCATTATTGAGTTTGTGGATTGACCTGCAGTAAAGGGAGTATTGCTGAGGGTCACTGGATGATATGCCCATATCTTTGATGTTGAAACTGGTTACCTAAAATGGGATAACATTTCATTCACGTGGGCGAAAGTGGGTACTGCAGATGCTGGAGATTTGAATCAAGATTAGATTAGTGCTGGAAAAGCACAGCAGGTCAGGCAGCATCCGAGGAGCAGGAAAATCGACGTTTGGAACAAAAGTCCTTCATCAGGAATCACAAGCTTTTGGGATGCTGCTTCTTTGTCAGGTGAAGTCTCAGTGAGGTTGATAGTGATACTGTTGTAGGACAGTGCATCAACCTTTTGCCTGAAACGTTGATTTTCCTGCACCTCGAATGCTACTTGACCTGCTGTGCTTTTCCATCACTATTCTAATCTTGACTCAACATTTCATTCACCGCCCCCCCCCCCCCCCCCCCCCCCCCCCACCCCACTCCACTCCACACCCAATTTGCCACAAGTAACAGCCTGCATCTGGAATCCAAGTGTGCCAGTGGCTATTTTTCTATGTTCATACAATGGGAGTCTCATGAAACCTTAATACATGCATCTCCAACTCTTTCAGTGCTGTTTGCTTATCCCAATTAGTACTATGCATAGGTGAAGTATTTTTCCCGTGAATCTTCTCTCATGTATAAGGTCAGCTCACACTTACATGAAATCTCCTGGCCAGTTTAAAAGGCAGAGGACCCGTTCTGGGTAATACTTGATTTCTGAATAGTAGCACTGAGGAAATGCAAGAGTAACAGCCAGACCCCAGATGCTCATAATAATGACTTTTGTTGTGGTTGCTGACAGTCTTGGCTGTAAAGGATGTATAATTACCATGTACCTGCAAAAACAGAAAAGGGAATTAATCAATCACTCCTTTCTATAGTTAATTTAGTCGATTGGACATATTATATGTATGCTACATAGTCTTTTGATACATCTTTCATTGAAAGACAACACCTCCAACAGTGCAACAATCACTCCATGCTCCAGAGATTCAGTCTTTTAAAGAGTAGATAGTGTTAGATATGAAAGTACTTCAGCAATTGATGACAAGAAGCTATATGAATGTAACACCTTCTCTGAAAAAAGAATTCTTCATGAATAAATTTATAACTATCTTATCAGTGACTGGTCTCCAATGTTCTTTGAAACCAGCTTACTGAAGTCACAATCATGTAGCACCTGTATTATTGAAAAATGGAACAAACAGATGTTAATTCATCCAGAGTTAAGACCTGAGGCCAAAACTGTTGTTGAAGAATAGGTTTTTCTAAATAAGTATCAAGATGCATAGATGCAATGGTAGTTTAAAAGAGGGTGTCCATTGCATCTGGAGAATGTGATACCAATTGCAAAGCAAAGGGAGGTGCAAAACAAACTAAATACAAAGGATTAATTCAAGTGAAAAAGGCTGTAGGAGAGTAGTAGCATGAGGATTTGAGGATGAAAAGTGGTGTTTGAATTTAGTACAGTTGGAGACAGGAGCGAGAATAGATCAGAGGGCTTGATGATGGATGAGTTGGACATAATAGATCTGGATATGAGCAACTATGTTTTTGACAAGCTGAAGAATGGATAGCCAACAAAGACAGCACAACAGCAATAAAGTCCACAGGTAACAAATGTCTACATTGAGATTTAGTGAGCATAATTGCAGTGTTTAGAGAAGCAACAAATTAGGTGGGCACTTAAGAGAGATAAAATTGCAGGGTTATGGGCCGTGCACGCGAGACTATTCTTCCACATTCTAACTTCCATACACTTCAGGTCATCCAAACCTCTGCTGCTTATGTTTTAACAAACATAAAGTTCCCCATTCACCCCTGCGATGGTTGACCTACATTAGGCTCCCAGTCAAGCAATGTTGTGATTTTCTAATTCTCATCCTTCATTCCAAATCCCCCATTCCAAATCTCCTACAGACTCACAACTATCCAAGACAACTGAACCCTACTAATTCTGGTCTCTTGTGCGTGTAGATTTTAATTGCTTCACCATTGGTGACAGCAACTTTACTCTCACCCTCAAGCTCTGGAATAACCTCCCTACTGTCTGCCTCTCCATCTTTCTTTCTTCCATTAAACCACACCATGGAACCTACTACTCTGACTAAACTTTTGTCATTTGACACAAAATCTCCTCATGTGGCTCACTGTCATATTTTGTTTATAATATATCTATGAAATGCCCCAGTCATTTTATAACATTAAAGATGTTACATAAAAAGAAGTTATTGTTGCTACAACATATCATTCCCAATTCTTGCTGCAACATAGTCTCATGGTCCTCTTTTAAATCTGTTACAAATCTGATCAAACAGATTTCCCAGTTCTATTACTTAACTGGCCATATCTGTTGATGTGGAAGAATGTTTTGAACAAATGATAATAATCAGTTCCCAGTAATTAATTCAGCAAGATTACAGGGTCAGTTTCCAGTAAAGATTTTTTAAAATTCTCCTACTCAAGATTATTGGATGGTCAGACTGTTTTATCTCTTTGCCCAAGTTTTTGATCACTTGTCCTAACATTTCTGTGCCTCAGTGTCAGGCTGGGCTTCTGTGAATTATATTGGTCAATTGAAGTGAGAGTTCTGAGGAAGGGTCACTGGACCCAAAATGTTAACTCTGATTGCTCTCCACGGATGCTGCCAGACCTGTTGAGCTTTTCCAACAATGTCTGTTTTTGTTTCAGGTTTCCAGCATCCTCAGTCATTTCAGTTTTTACACAAAAAGGTTGTTTTTTTACTTCCATCTCTATGTTTAAATGAAGCACTATTCAGCAGCGAAGAATATTTGTTTTGAAGCATTCTTGTGTATTAGTCAATTTTTTTTTAATGTTAAGATAGAGGGATAGTTAGATAAACTACTTAAGAAGGCATATGGAATATTTGTGGTGCCAGAAAAGCACAGCCAGCATCCAAGGAGCAGGAGAGTCAACCTTTTAAGCATGAGCTCTTCCTGATGAAGGAAGAGGCTGTGCTTTTCCAGCACCACACTTTTTGAAACTGATCTCCGGCATCTGCACTCTTCACTTTCTCCTATATGGAATTATTTGCCTTTATTAGCCATGGTACAGTGTGTTAGAGCGGGGAGGTGATGCTCAAACTGTATAAACCAGTGATTAGGCCGCAGCTTGAGAATTGTGTGAGGTTCTGGAATCCACATTATAGGAAACACGTGATAGCAATAGAGAGAGTCCTGGTGAGATTCACCAGGATATTCCCTGGACTGAAGAGTTTCAGATAAAAGGAGATTGGATAGACTGAGATTGTTTTCCTTGGAGCAGAGGAGATTGAGAGGAGGCTTGATTAAGATGGATAAAATTGAGGGGCATAGGTAGGGTAGGCAGGAGTGAACTTCTCCCCTTGGTGAAGGCATCAATGACCAAGGGACATTGATTTAAGGTCAGGGGCAGGATGTTTAGAGGGGATGTGGGGACATTTCTTTCATCCAGGAGATGGGAATTTGAAATACAGGCGTGCATCTGTAATGCCAAGGTATACAAGGCTATGGGCCAAGACAATTACCATAAGATATAGGAGCAGAATTAGGCCATTCAGACCATTGAGTCTTCTCTATCATTCAATCATGGTTGATATATTTCTCAACCCCATTCTCCTCCCTTCTCCCCATAATCCTTGATCCCCTTACCAATCAAAAACCTATCTAAATACACACAACGAGTTGGCCACTGTCGTCCTCTGAGGCAATGAGTTCCATAGATTCACCACCCTCTGGCTGAAGAAATTCCTCCTTATCTCAGTTCTAAAGGGTCATCACTTCACACTGAGGCTGTGCCATTCAGTCCTAGTCTCTGACGAGTGGAACATCTTTGCCATGTCCAATCTATCCAGGCCTCTCAGTATTCTGTAAGTTTCAGTCAGAAGCTCCCTTATCCTTCGAAACTCCATTGAGTATCGACTCAGAGTACTCAACTGCTTCTTATACGACAAGCCCTTCATTCCTGGGAGCATTCTTGTGAACCTTCTCTGGCGTCCCTGCAATGCTACCACATCTTTCTTTCGATGTGTGGCCAAACACTGCTCACAATATTTTGAATGTGGTCTGACCAGAGCCTTATACAGCCTCAGCAGTACATCTCTGCTCTTGTATTCTAGCTCTCTTGAAAAGTATGCTAAAATTGCATTTGCCTTCCTAATTGCCAATTGAAACTGCAGGTTGACATTAAGAGAATCCTGAATTAAAATTCTCACATCCCCTTGTACTTCAGATTTCCGACCGCTTTCCAATTTAGAAAATAGTCTATGCCTCTATTCTTCCGACCGCACATTTTCCCACATTGTACTCCATCTGCCACTTTTTTGCCCACTCTCCCAGCCTGTCCAAGTCCTTCTGCAGCCCCCCTGCTTCCTCAACACTACCTGTCCTTCTACCTATCTTTGTGTCATCTGCAAACTCAGCAACAATGCCCTTAGTTCCTTCGTCCAAATCTTTAATGTATAACCTGATTTGCTGTGGTCCCAACACAGATCCCTGCGGAACTCCACATGTTACTGGTTGCCATTCCTGATAAAGACCTGTTTATCTTTACTCTGTGCGTCCTGCCATTCCTATATCCAAGCCAGTACTTTGCCCCTAACACCATGGGCTCTTAACTTATGATTTGAGTCAATTCCATTCCCTACAGTGTGGAAACAGGCCCTTTGGCCCAACATGTCCACACCGACCCTCCGAAGAGTAACCCACCCAGACCTATTCCCCGATATTTACCCCTGACTGATGTACCTAACATTATGAGCAATTTAGCACAGCCAATTCACCTAACCTGCACATCTTTGGATTGTGGGAGGAAACTGGAGCAACTGGAGAGAACCCCCACAGACATGGGGAGAATGTGCAAACTCCACACAGACAGTCGCCTGAGGCAGGAATCGAACCCAGGTCCCCGGCGTTGTGAGGCAGCAGTGCTAACCACTGAGCCACTGTGCCACCCTAATTTATTTAGCATTATATAGCAGCCTCCTGTACAGCACCTTGTCAAAGATCTTCTGGAATCCAAATCGATCATGTCATCTGGTTCTCCTTTGTCGAACGAGCTTGTTACCTCTTCAAAGAATTCTAATTGATTTGTCAGGCATAACCTCCCCTTGACAAAGACATGCTGACTCTGCCCCATTTTACAATGCATTTCCAAATACTCCACAATCTCATCCTTAATACTAGACTCTAAAATCCTACCAATGACTGTGGTCAAACTAATCGGCCTACAGTTTCCTTCTTCTGCCCCTTTTCTTCTTAAACAGGGATGTTACATTAGCTATTTTCGAGTCCTCTGGGACCATCCCTGACTCCAGCGATTCCTGAAAGAGCACCATCACTACCTCTACAATCTCCTCAGCTATCTCCTTCAGAACTCTGGGGTGTAATTCATCTGATCTGGCTGATATGTCCGCCTCCAGACCTTCCACCTTTCCAAGCATCTTTTCCTTAGTGATGGCCACTACCCTCACCTCTACTTCCTGCCACTCTTGAAGTTCTGATATGCTGCTGCTGTCTTTCACTGTGAGAACTGATGCAAAATATCGATTCAGTTCATCTGCAGTTTCTTTGTTTCCCAGCCTCGTTTTCTAATATCCACTCTTTGCCTCTCTCTCTTAACTTCTAGATACCTAAACAAAGTACTTCAATCTTCTTTTATATTACTAGCTAACGTACCCTTTTGGTTCATATTCTCTTCAGTATTTATCGATAAAATGACTATTTTCTAAAAAAAAAATTGATGAAATCTATTCATTTGATTTAGCTTTCTTCAATCCCTTAAAAAAGTGCATTACCAGACTCAGTTCAAAAATCTATTAGCCATTTACAACTGTTAATTAATCTGTGAAGTGATAAATACTCCACTGTGATGAGTCTGTGCATCAGCCATGCAGCATTAGTCCTGAAATGATAAGCCTCAGAATTATAAAGGTGGAACGAAACAACAAGTACGGTATTTTTAAACACTTCTGACAGTTTTTATGAAGTATTTAAAGAGCAAATGTTTAAAATACTTTGACTACTTGACAGCTCCCTTTGACTTATCCTTCAAGGCTCACTTCTTCAGCTCCAATGAGTTTATGCACACTTTCTGAGTGTTCATATCTACATTTAACAGTCTGAAAAGATATCTTTCTATTCCAAAGGACTCCTTATCTTTCCCAAAGGCACCGGACCACCCCCAAAGGTGCCTGGAATCATATCCGAAAGGATACTTTGCCTCGCCAAAGGCTTTCATTTGCTTTAGATCTTCTCCTACCAGGTCAAAAGTGCATAAATTCGTCCAGTCAGCGAAAATCAGATCAGCCTGGGACAACTGCACTTTAACATGTGTAGCATCTGTGAACTGCCGATGTGTCATTTAGGAAGTAATAGATGTCAGATTTGAGGGCTAGACTTCTGGATGTGTTCGTCCCCCAGCCATTTTCATAACAATAGAGAAGTTCTCCAGCTTGATGCTAATTCAGGCCAAAATACTTGCTCAATGTCTCTGACATTTCCTCACTGCCCATAATAATTCATCTAGACCAGTTAGGCAGACAATTATTGAGATTAAAAATAGCCAAGTATTCTTTAAGTCGATTACTTAATCTATTAGCCCAACCAGTAGAATTAACATTTAGCTTTGGACTTGAACTGGCTAGGAGCTTGCAGGTTGTGTGGGTGCCAGGATCCCAGTGAGTTCTGTGCATTTAGGTTCAATATTGCATGAAGGCATAGCAATAACTTAATTCAAGCAGGAAACTATACTGGAAAGAGGATAAGTCCTGAACATACAAAATGAGTACTCCTACTCTACATTGGAGAAATCAAACGCAGACTTGGTGACTGCTTTGCGGAGCACCTTTGGTCTGTGCGTAAGAAGGACCCTGACCTTCCCATTCCTAGTCATTTTAACACAGCATCCTGCTCGCATGCCCATTTGCCTGTCCTCAGCATGCTGCAGTGTACCAGTGAATCACAGCGTAAACTGGAGGTACAACATCACATCTTCAGACTAGGCACTTTACAGCCTTCTGGATTTCATATTGAGTTCAACACCTTCAAACTGTGAACCATTTCTTCCCATTCTTTTAGATTAGATTAGATTAGATTCCCTCCGAAGAGTAACTCACCCAGACCCATTTCCCTCTGACTAATGCACCTAACACTATGGGCAATTTAGCATGACCAATTCACCTGACCTGCACACCTTTGGACTGTGGGAGGAAACCGGAGCACCCGGAGGAAACCAACGCAGATACGGGGAGAATGTGCAAACTCCACACAGACAGTTGGCTGGGGCTGGAATCGAACTTGGGACCCTGGTGCTGTGAGGCAGCAGTGCTAACCACTGCACCAGGGACATTACTTACAGTGTGGAAACAGGCCCTTCGGCCCAACAAATCCACACCGACCCTCCGAACAGCAACCCACCCAGACCCATTCCCTTACAGTTACTCCATTCACCTAACACTACAGGCAATTTAGCATGACCAATTCACCTGACTTGCACATCTTCGGACTATGGGAGGAAACCGGAGCACCCGGAGGAAACCCACGCAGACACAGGGAGAATGTGCAAACTCCACACAGACAGTGTCCCGAGGCAGGAACTGAACCCGGGTCTCTGGCGCTGTGAGGCAGCAGTGCTAACCACTGTGCCACCGTGCTGCCCATTAGCTTATTATCATGTCCTTTCTCCCCTCCCCTCATCCCAGTTACTGTCCTTCAAGTCTGGCAGATGACACGCCATTGTTCTACCATTCTCACATTCTAATCACTTAACCTGAACTATCAGCATCTTTTCTCCACCAGCACCCTACACCCACTACCTCCCACCCCCATCCCCCCACCTCAAACTATGGCATAAATGTTGTCCCCTCCACACTTCACGTCAGCTCTGATGAAGAGTCATCTGGATTTGAAATGTTAGCTTGTTCTCTCTCCGTGGATGCTGTCTGACCCGCTGTGACCTCCAGGATTTTTTGTTTTCAGCACAGATTCCCATTAGTTTGGTATTGCAATGTGGCCAGATACATTGTTTCGAAACAACCAGAGAAACGATCAGAATTAGTCTAGAATCTAAATACACAAAAAAGCAAGTTCAATAAGTCATCATATAGGAATCCATTTGACAGGAACATTGCTTAGTATTGTGGCATTTACCCTCTGTCCAACATTATTTGGAAGCCTTACACAAGGGAATTTCCGCTAAGCAGTAAGAAAAGTTGGTATTTGGACAAAGCAAAGGTTATAAAACATAATCTTTAGGCAAGAAAGGAGACAGATAGACAAAAACACATTCTAGTAAATCATTGATTCAGCTAAATAAATAGTAGAATAGTCAAAGCATCAGAAAGTCTATTGAACAATACAACAGAATCAGCACAGCTGGCTAGCAAGATGTTTAAATGGATTTTTCCCACAAAGTAGACTAAATCCCAGAAATGTTACAAACTAAGCCATGTTATGCAAAAGCTTAAAGGATTAAACATCAAAATGCATCCTACGTCAGGCAGATTACCTCATAGAGATTTGCTTAACAATTAAGTAAATGATGTCTTAGCTGCTATCTTTAGGATCTGAAGTAATGTGTGAGCATTAATTCAAAGAACAATTTATATGCATAGAATCCATATATTGTGGAAACAGGCCATTTCGCCCAATGAGTCCACATTAGCCCTTCAATGAACATTCTACTTAGACCCATCCTCACATCTCTCATGGCTAAAACACCTAACCTACACATCCCTGAACACTATGGGTCATTTAGCATGGCCAATCCACCTAAACTGTACATCTTTGGTTTGTGGGAGGAAGCCAGATCACCCGGAGGAAACCCACATAGACACGGGGAGAATGTGCAAACTCCACACAGACAGTCATCTGAGGGTGGAATCGAACCCAGGTCTCTGGTGCTGTGAGGCAGCACTGCCGACCACTGAGCAATCATGCCACCATGTGTTTCCAACTTCCTGAGAAAAAGTAAAGAATGATACAGACTGAGTGACCGAACAATGAAAAGAATACATAAGGGCATTTTATAAAGGTGCAACTAGGAACCATCTAAACACAGAAAGCTAAAACTTCCAATGGTATGGGAAGGTAGAGTCTAGCTTGCTTTCTTGCATCAACCAACAAAGTGTGGAGTGGAACCCAGATTGGGCAGGATGATATGAAATGCCAACTTTCATCCAAGAACAAGTGAGTAATCTGGTAAGTCTTTTGTCTGTCAACTTTCTGAACTTTTGATCTTAATTTTCTTGTTCTTGGATATAATGCTCCAGCTAGAAATAGCACAAAGAATAATGCCACAGTGCATGCAGAACACCGGGAATTTCAAGCAGGATAAATAGATATGCAAAAGTTGAAATTATAGACCTACAGGTCAGGCTGCAACAGAGCCCAAAAAAAGTTACAGTTGTGATCTTAGAAACATCACAGCATAATTCAGGGCTTCCCAAACTGGCGGTTGTGAGATCAGAGGCATTAATGGTGCCATGGAGCTCTGACAGAGTGAACAGCTGTGTACAGCTTTCACTCCTCGTGTTTTTACAAACTCTGTGGGTGTGGTCCGATGACTTAATCTTGAAGCCTGGATCTGCATATAATAATTAATGAAATTTCTTCAACTCTCGGTTTTCCATCCAACTTCCCCTTACGGATTGGCCCTCCCCTTCGCCCTTACAGTTCACAGTGAGGAGAGTAGTAATACTTTACCAGCCTTAAAACAGTCCCCTGTAAGAAAAGGTTTGTGAACCCCTGGCATTGTTGCTGTAAGAGATCTAACTGATACAGTAGGAATTCAAAACATTAACACTGGTTCAAAAACAGAAATTGCTGGAAAAGCTCAGCAGGTCTGGTGACCCTTCCTCAGAATTGATGGTAGCCAGGAAAATGTTGGTTTTTATGCAGAAGATGGGTTGAGGAGCAGGTAAGGAGTAAACAATAGGTGGGGCTAGATCCCAAAGAGAGAGGAGAACAGTTGGACAGACAAGTGAGTGGATAATGATCTGGCTGCTCAGGTGTATAGCTGTTAATGGTGACTGTTAGTGGCGAGCAAACTATTAACAATCAGTTTTAAAATTTTTAAAAGATCTGGGCTGATCAAATTCGTGCAATAGAATTTCAAACTTCTAGAATCCTGTGCTTGAAGAAATATTTCCAAATTTCACTCCTGAATGATCTGCCTTTAAATGTTTGACTTAGCCATCTAGCCCTATACTTGCCAAACAGTAGAAAATAGCTTCTCTCAATCTACCCTTTCCGTCCAGTGAACCTCCAGCCCCTCTCATTTTAAGAGGACATCTCTCCTCTTTTCCACCTCTTTTACCAAGATCTCCATTGCAATGCAATGTCTGAAAACCTTTCAGTCCTCTCTTTCACATGTTAAACCATTGCTGAAGGAAAGAACAGAGTTCAATTTCAAACTGCTCCTACCATTCCTCATAACCACACTACATCTCAGATTCAGTCTACTTTTTAAGTAACCTGGGGGGTGCGGTGGCTCAGTGGTTAGCATTGCTACCTCACAGCACCAGGGACCCAGGTTCGATTCTAGCCTGGGGTGACTGTCTGTGTGGAGTTTGCACATTCTCCCCGTGTCTGTGTGGGTTTCCTCCGGTTGCTTTGGTTTCTTCCCACAGTCCAAAGACGTGCAGGTCAGGTGAATTAGATTACTTACAGTGTGCAAACAGGGCCTTCGGCCCAACAAGTCCACACCAACCCTCCGAAGAGCAAGCCAGGAATTGCAAGAACTCTGACCTTCTATCTTAATAGAAAAATGTAAATATCTAGCAAAGGGTTTCAGCAAAGGGATGGAACAAGGATAGATCCTCAAAGATATGGTTTCTTCTCTTCTCAGCTCACAGGTACCTGAGAGATGCATCTTGTACTGCTTGAGCTTTGTTTACAACTATTCTAAGTCTTTAATGAGGCAAAAACAAAATTCATTGAGAAACTTTAATGGTTCAGATGCCCCACTCTTTCTTGCCAGATAGGCTGATTTCCCTATTCCTGATGAAGGGCTTTTGCCTGAAACGTTGATTCTCCTGCTCCTTGGATGCTGCCTGACCTGCTGTGCTTTTCCAGCACCACTCTCATCTAAACTCTAATTTCCTTCAATGATACCATTAAGACCACAGAAAGGCCTTGCAAGATTTATTCTGAAGCCTCAGTGGGAACTATGGAAGGGTGCATACTTACTAGAGCACCTAGAAAGAAGTCTACCCCACTGAACATATACCTCATATTTACGATCAGCGTTTTGAACAAGTGTTTATGGCGTTGGACCAATCCAAAATTGTCTCCATGAACATTATTCCAGCTTGCTGGGTGTTTATGGGTATTTATGACGTACTACTGAGACATACTACTGACTGCAAGAAAGGCTCCTGAACAGTTTTGAGAACTTAATAGCAAAACTATAACCCAGTATCAGGAAACTGTATTTTTGCCTCTTGCTCAATTAAGCTCCCTCTGCATGCCCTTCAAAAAGCTTTGGGCAGGCCTGAAAGATTCCACCCTTATCTCTGGTGCCGGACATGTTTCTCCAGATGGGACTCAGTGACAACTCATCCCAGAGGCATTGGGATCTCAAGTTTTAATTCCTACATATTCTGAGCCCCACTCCTTGACCAGTTGAAAATCTGACTCAGGCCTTAGAGCCAACTTCATTGCACTTTGAACAACTTCTTACATATTCATCATCAAAGGAAATAAGGTCACCAGATGCTACAAAACTTCCCGATATGGACACCAAGCAGAAATCTCTTTACATTTGACCTCAGGACTCCAAATGATCGACAAATGCCATTGTGTTGCACTATCAATCCTTCGGGAATCTCATATTGTCTCCAGAAATTAAATATTAAATTTGTGGACACAGCTTTGGTGAAGGAAAGGGTGTTAAATATTTGTTCTTTAAATTGTTTTCTTCAAACATTTCTCTTTTTAGTTACAAAAGTATTTTATTTTGAAACAAAGGGCTGTTTCTCAGAGTGGGAAGATCACAGGCAAAGGATGAAACCTCCAGGAATATATCCAGATTGAGTTGGGGTTACAACTCTTATGCAAAGCTACTAGGGAAGTTTAAAATTCTC